>NC_142066.1:76095373-76250685 GCF_059756535.1 Pantherophis guttatus
TTACATATTACATGACCAATAAAGGCCAGAGTTGCTAATGGATGAAGCTTTTGTGGAGAAACTAAGAAAAATTAGCTATCTGACATAGACCATCTATAAACTTTCTGGACTTTCAATGGACCATATGGCCTCCAAATGGCCTTTCAAATTAGCTTTTCATGACTAGACAAAGTAATAAATTATAGTTTATTTTTATTTAACACATTCCCTCTACTGTGCTTTACAAACTGATTAATCTGGCCAACATTGGAAATAAAAAATGTGAATATTTTTTTTCCTTTGGCAACAGCTAGAACAATTTGCAAGGTTTTTTATTTTAAAGCATGTTCAAAAGCATTTTCATATCTCAATCTATTTCTGAAATGCAGCTCCAAACATTGGCCTCTTTAGCAGATGCAAATATTTGTCAGTAGCTTTCCAGTTTTGCAAATAGATAATCAGTTCTTGAAAAGAACACACCCAAATCAAAGGATTGGCTATTCCTCCTTCAGGTGACCCGGCCCGCCTTAGTCCTTCTCTCCTTTCTTGATGGCTCTTTAATAGTAGGCATGGATGATGTGATGCCACCGTGACGACGTGAGTTTGACACCCCTGAGATAGATGAAACCAGATGGTTCTCCCTTCCTGTTTCATAGCAACTGCTATGGAAGATCCAAAGTGGCATAGAATAAAATATGTCCTTCATCCTGGGAGTTATTGCTATTGGAAGTTCACTATTGGAAGGACAGAATTTGGATGGGGGAATTTCAGATGGAATTTGCAGAGCGAGTTATATGAACATCTTTTGTTTCTACCCAATTCTCCAGTCCAGGATAGCATTTCCAGTGAACATTCCTTTCTGCATCTAGAAACCACAATATATTCCAATTCATATTCGTCTTCCCCATTCACTCTTGAATTGATGAACAATAAAATACTCTTCACTGAAGTGGGTGATTCAGATTGAAGACCACTGGGGTTTGAGGGCCAATAAACTTTAAGTACAGACCAGCAGGAAGAAAACAAAAACTAAGTGGAAAAGCAATCAGTTCCTCACCACTGTCTTGGTAGTGTTTTGCCTATGCAAGAGGAATTTAGCAGCAATCATAGAGGAAAGATAAGAATTAGCTTGTTGGAAACCATCCATATGACCTCTGATGTACACATCTACCATCAGCTAGGGTTGTGTCACCTACTGGAAGGTGTTCTGCTTCAAAATTGTGGTAAGAGGAAATAATCAAGGAATACCACTGTGGGAGAAAGTATTCAGTAATTTCTTCTGTGAGCCGGTGAATTCTTTGTTTAAAAAAACAAGTAAAAAAGGGGAAAGGGGGAAAAAATGAGTCCACTTCTTCTGATGTGGGGCCTATGCCTTCTGCAGGTGCTCCAAATTCACAAAATTTTCTCATGCATCTACAGTATTGGTTACTTCCTCCAAGAAATGCCCCCTTGTTGGAATGTCTTTTTAAAGCCAGAGATTTTTATTTAAAATATAGTTACTTTCAGCCAAGAGAAGATATTAAACGGAAAGAAGGAAGATTTACTCTATACTGACAAATCCATTTCTTACACAAACAAATGCTTACAGAAACAAATGACAACCTGGAATCAAAATGTAGATACACAACATGACATTACTCATAGCCTAACATTCAGAAAGCAAATACAGTTGCTATTTTAAAAAATCATTGGAAGTGATCCAATGTAGTTCCAAATTTTGAAAAAGTAAATGAAAAAATCTGAAATGTTTCTAATTGTGATTTACAACCAGCAAACATGATAGGTTTCCAAGCACCATGATATGTAGTGAATATGTGTTATAGGTTGATGACATGAAGTCCTGCAGAACATACAAATCCTGTATGTTAGACAGTCCCACCAAGATATTTGGGTGGGAAAAAGTTCCCTGAATATTTCACCCACTAACTTTTATTCTGGTGATAATTGCCACTGTATAATTAATAAAAAATTATTCAGACATTCCAGCTTTCCAGGATTTTTGAAAAATATGGTACAATGGTTCTGAGATAACCTCTGCCAGCTCCTTCAAATCTCTGGAATGAAATCTATCAGGTCCTGGTGATTTATATTCATCAAGATCAGATAGGTGTATGCTAACTATTTTCTTGCTTATTTTAATTTGAATTTCTAGTCTGTCTTTTACAGTTATGTTTTTGGTAAGTTGGGCTAGAGTTTCTTTTTGTGTAAAGACTGATGCAAAGAATGAATTAAGCAGCTCTGCTTTATCTCTACTGCCTATTACTTCTGTGCCATCTTCTCTCTTAAGTGGACCAACTGTTTCCTTGAGTTTTTCTTGTTATTTATATGTTGAAAGAAACTTTTTAAAAATTATCTTTGACTTTTGTTGCAAGTCTTTGTTCATTATGAGTCTTTGCTTTCCTGATTTCATCTTTGCAGATTTGGGCTATTTGCTGATACCCTGCCTTAGTTATGCCTTTCCATTTTTTTATACTTGTCCTTTTTGGCTTTCAGTTTATCAGAGAGTTCTTTGTGTAACCAGGCTGGTTTTTTTCTTTTTCAGTGGTATTGTGCTAGTCTGGGCTTTTATGATCATATTTTTCAGAATTTCCCTTACTTCTTGAATTGTTTTCCACTTTAGAAATTTCATCCAGGGAATTTTTCTTAAAATCTCTCTGAGTTTGTTAAAATCAGCTCTTTTGATGATTAAGATACTGGCTGGATTATATTCTATTGCTTGTATTTGCATTATACTGAATTCCAATATGATGTGGTCACTCTCACCCAAAGTTCCAGCAACTTTAACTCCCTCTATCACTTCTCTATTTAGTAAGAATTAGGTCCAGTATAGGTTTTCCTCTAGTTCCCTCCTCTACCTTTTGGATGACAAAGTTGACAGCTAGGATGGTTAGGAATCTGCTTAATCTTCCACATGGTGTAGAGTTTGTCTCCCAGTTGATACCAAGGCAGTTAAAGTCTCCCATTACTACTGTGGCATATTTCCTACATACATTTGTTAATTGTTTAGCAAAAAGCTCATCTATTTCTTCTGCTTGGTTGGGTGGCCTATAGTACTGTATATGCCTATAGCAAAGTCATTCTTTTTTCCTTTTATATTGATCTATATGGATTCTACAAGGCTTTCATCCTTGGTTTTGAGGACCAAGGATGTGTGGTTATCCCAGAAGTAGTGGATACATTGGGATTAAGACTCAGGTAGTTGAGGGTGCCCGTAGCTTTCTGCCAACTGCATGGAACTGTGGGGAGACTCTGGCACATTTCATAACAGAGCCAGGGAATTACAGATGGGGAATCACCGGAAAACCTTGAGTTTCATCCTGGCTCCAGGGATGGAAAGATCCCCTTCGGCTAGGGCTGGCATGACTCCAGACATGGAAACCTTATGTAAATTGGAAACAAAGACTTTTAAAAATCCAACGGGTGAACAAGGTGGAGAGAGCCCCCCCAAAAAATTGGATGCCCAGGACCCAGAGACAGGAGGGAACTGGCCATGGAACCCACCATAGGGAGAACCCTAAGATCCCTAGTGAATATTGGATCTGAGAAAAGCCTTTAGCAAGAAGGGATCCGACATGCTACTGTCCCACCAAACCACAGACTGCTCCATTGAGATCCTCCCTGGAACCAAACTACTAAAACTCAAATTGTATTCCATGATGTCCCACAAGCTGGAAGAACTCTGCACATGGGCAAAAACAGTGCAAATTTATCCAGCCAGCCAGACCCCAAGTAGCCACTCCGGTCTTATTTTGGAAGAAAAAGGATGGATCTCTTCATTTATGCATTGTGTCAGGCCTGGAAGCCATTTTTTTTTTGCATTGGATCTTCAGGCCTGCCACATTTACTACTGTGGGAAACTGGGAGGGGGTATTGTATGGAGCAATGGTGATATATAGTCATAATACATTCCTTTCTCAGAGAGTCAAGGACATCCTGCCCTGCACCTGGAGGGCTGGAACCGGGAGGCACCTCCAGTTGGGATGGTTGTTGAGGAATTTGCAGAGCAACCCTTGAGTAGCAAGGGTGTGTACATGAAAGCGATTGAGAGTAGTTAGGAAATAACACAGCCAACATATATATATATATTGAATTGTGTTTACTTTCAGGAAATAGTAATAAGGCACAGTCCAATAAACAGTCCAGGTCATTCACATATAAAGTAATAGATGGTTAAACAATAGTCCAGGGATAATCCAATAACAAAGTCTTCTTACCAGTCGTTGTTGTCATACACGATAAAAAGTTCTTCGATATTTGCAAATAGTAGCAAACACCGAAAGCAGCAAAGATATTAGCAAAGAGAAGCAAAGAGAAACAAAGCATGTTTCTAGCTACCTCTTAAAGACATTGGCTACAGAGCTAACCAATCAGGACACAGTATGATGCAATACAGCAATACAGCAGTCTTAAAGCTATATTGATGGTTTATATATTGCCAACCCAACAAGTTAGGTAAAATCATTTCCTAACATTCTCCCCTTGGGTAAGATGATGTATAATACCTTACATTCTTAAACCATAGTTCTCACAACATGCTTTGTGCTTAATTGCACCCTGAGCCTTTGTGAAATGATCTGCAATATTGTGTTCAGTCATGCAGTACTCTACCTGAATCAATTTACTTTTTACAGTCTAAATATCACAAATCAGTATGCTTAGACCGTGTTCTTACAGCTAAATTAGTAGCCATATTGATTGCAGATTGATTATCTTCGTACACTATAAACATATCATTCACATTTAATCCTATATCAATTAACAATTGTTTATAATATATTAATCCAGTACACATCAAGGATAAACATGAAAATTCGGTTTCCATAGTTGACAAACTAATATGCTTTTGCCTAATAGATTTCCATCCTATCAAAACATTAGCCAACATTACCATTATACCTGATGTTGATTTATGAGTAAGTAGATCAGTTGCAAAACTTGCATCAGCATATGCCGTTAAAACTAAGTCACTACTAGGCTCCAAATATAACAAATAATAAATCGTTTGCTTCAGATATCTAAGTATTTCTTAGCAGCTTGCCAGTGCTGTTCAATAGGTTCAGCATTATATCTAGCCAGTTGGTTCACACTATAAGATATATCTGGCCTAGACCAATTACTCAAATATGATAGACTGCCTATTAAGGATTGATATATTTCCTTATTGAATACAGGGCTTTGAATATTAATATGTTTAAAATCCTGACTCATTGGTGTTTTAGTAGACTTACAGAGTTCCATATTGTAATGTTTCAGTAATTGGCTTATTTTCTTGGCTTGCGAAAGTTTGTAACCTTTACTAGTTTTAACTATATCAAGTCCTAGATAATGCTTAATTTCTCCCAAATTTCTAATTCTGAACTTATTTTGTAACATAGAAACAATTTTGGTTGCTTCTTGTTCAGATTTTGTTATAAGTGCTATGTCATCAGTAAATAGCAATAATAAAGAAATTAAACCATCTTTCTCTTTCTTTCTTTTTTTTTAAAAAAAGTTTTACAAAAAAGAATTTTTTTTTTACAAATATTTCCCCCTCCCCCTCCCTTCCTTACTCCCCCCAGCCCCCCCTGAACTTCCCAGAACAAAATACAGGGTATAACAATTAACAATCATATGCTAAACTAGGCTAACTAACTATGGATTCCTATCCCCCCCTTAATACTTTAACTCCCCTTTTACTTAACTAAATATAAATACTCTTAATTTTTCTATTCATTCATAAGCTATTTGACACCTTTTAGTCCGATATTTGTTTTGAATATAATCAATCCATCTTCTCCATTCTGATATATATCTTTCTTGTGAATGATCTTTCAAATATGCTGAAATTTTCGCCATTTCTGCCAAATTCGCTACTTTTAATGTCCATTCTTCAATAGTAGGCAAATCTTCCTTCTTCCAATATTGCGCCAACAAAAGTCTAGCTGCAGTTATTAAATTTAAAATCAATTTAGTCTCTATAACTGTACAATCTGTGATTATGCCTAGCAAAAACAATTGTGGAGTAAACTTTATCTTCTTTTTAAGAATATTTTGGATAATCCACCATATTTTAATCCAAAATGCTTTAACTTTTTTACAAGTCCACCATATATGATAATAAGTGGCATCATCACAATCACATCTCCAACACTTAGATTGCAAATTCGGATACATACAAGCCAACTTTTTAGGATCTAAATGCCATCTATAGAACATTTTATAAAAATTTTCTCTTAAATTTTGTGCTTGCGTAAATTTTACATTTCTAACCCATATTTTTTCCCAAGTTTCCATCATTATTGGTTCCTGAATGTTTTGTGCCCATTTTATCATACAATCCTTAACTAATTCCGTTTCTGAATCTGTTTCTATCAATATATTATATAATCTTTTTATATGCATTTGACCTTGATCTCTAATTTGTTTTACCAAGTTTTCCTCGTTCTGCATGATACCAATTCTCTGATCTTCTTTCCATCTAGCTAGCAACTGTCCATACTGAAACCAAGTTTGAATTATTCTTTCTTCTTTTAATGTGTTTAAAGATTTTAACTGCAATATACCCCCTTCCATTTTAAGAAGCTCTTTATAGGTAATCACCTCTTGCTTTTGTTCTACACTTATATTGTCTATCGCATGTCTGGGTATTGCCCATATAGGTATCTTATAATTTAAGTTATATTGATACTTTTTCCAAACTCGTAATAAGGCATTCCTTAGTATATGGCTTTTAAAGGTCTTATCCACCTTTTTATCATATAATAAATAAACATGCCAGCCATATAACAAATCATATCCTTCAATATTCAATATTCTTTTTTCTGTTGAATTAATCCAGTCATTAATTATTGTTAGGACAGCTGCTTCATAGTATAATCTTAGATTAGGCATTTTAAAACCTCCTCTTTCACATATATCTTGCATTATTTTTAACTTTATTCTCAGTCTTTTCCCTGCCCAAACAACATTATTAATACCCTTCTGCCATTCCCTCAAATTTTCATCTTTCTTGAGTATTGGTATCATTTGAAACAAAAATAAAAACCTAGGTAACACATTCATTTTTTATTGCTACTATTCTTCCCAACAGAGATAATTGTAGTTTTCCCCAATTCTCCATCTCTTTCTGTATTTTATGCCATAACAATTCATAATTATTTTTATATAATTTTACATTTGAAGCTATAATATATACCCCTAAATATTTAACCTTTTTTACTATTTCAAATCCTGTTAATCTTTCAAGTTCTTCTTTTTGCTTTACGGTCATATTTTTAGTTATTATCTTTGTTTTTTGTTTATTTATTTTAAATCCAGACATTTGTCCATATTGGGTAATTAAATCCATTAAACCTGTAACTGATTGTACTGGTTGAGTTAAAGTAACAACCAAGTCATCCACGAATGCTCTTAATCTATAATCATGATGTCTAATTTTAATTCCCTTTATTTTGGTGTGGCCACAGAGAGTCATCTGGCTGCGGTCTTTATCTTCCATCAAAGAAGAGGGGTTGGAGGGGGATGACGGCTCCGGCGGTAGTGTGAACGGCCATGGGGCGATGCCCCCTCCTCCCCTCCCCCCCACACTCAAAGCAACAGAGCCAAGGCGGTGCTGGCGATGGAGGCCAGTTGGCGGCGCTGGTTGCCCCCCCCCAGATGCATCTGTTATGGTGCTGGGGGGGTGACACTGGCACCGGTGATGGCGTCTGCCGCAGAATGCTGCAATGGTAGTCTGCTGAGAGTGAAGAGGAGAAGCTGAGGTGAGGAGGCCTGGACTTATAGATCGGCAGAGGAAGAGATGTTACCCTCCTCTGGGGATACTGTTCCCCCTCCCTCTCCCTGCCCCCCCACCCCCCTTTTTTATGGGGGGAGGGGTTTACGAACCGCTACACTCTGGACACTTTGGACCCCCCCACACCATGTTCCACTCACGCCCTCGCTGGCAGGAGAGACTGAGCACCATTTGAAAGAACTGAGGGATTTTCTGTATCCCAACGGGGAGGATAGAACACTGTTCCTGTTAACTTCTTGTAACGGGACCGGCCGTCGTGAGAGGATGGTTGGCTATTAGCCTCCGTTGGAGAAAAAGAACATTGGACCTTCTCCCTGTCGTGAGAGGACAGTGGAGTCCAGCTCTATAAATGGACATTTTGTGACCTTTATGCTCAGTTATCCCTTTGGACTATGATAGACTCCCGGACTGGCCTTTCTTTCCCATCTTTGGTTCAGTTGATGCTCCAAAAAGCCGACCTTCTCGCGCTGCGAGACTCCCCCCTCTCGCAAACCTGGCCCTCCACATTATCGAGGGCCTATCTTGATGACGGGCTTTGGAACCCCGAGAGATGGCATGTAGCGAAGAGGGGGTTGAGGGGTTTTTTAGCTAAATTTTAAAAGAAAATTTTAAGGGGACCTGGGAGGGAGGGAGGGGGTTGTAAAAGCGGACCTGGGGGGTCCAGATAGCGACTGAGCGAGATGATGGGTTGATTAGTTGCGGCAGGAGGGTTGTGAAAGGAAATTTAACCGGGGAGCAGGGGGACGACAGGAAGGGCTGTGAAATTGAAATAATGAGTGGGAGGGGCAGGTATGACAGACGCAGGGGGTCATATCAAGTGTCGGGGGTGCGCATATGCTGTTTACGAGCGATTGCGCACTCCGGCCCCCAATGCGTGACTCATGTCCTGGGTTGTGTAGAGTCTCAGGCCCAGGGTCTGCGGCTGATGTTGTGTAATGCCAGGTCGGTGGTTAATAAAGCCCCCCTCATTTGTGATCTTATTTTGGAGGGGGGTGCGGACCTGGCAGGTATTACGGAGACCTGGTTGGGCCAGGAGAGGGGGGCCCTCATTGAGATGTGCCCATCAGGTTTCCATGCATTTCATCAGCCAAGGGCCCAGGGGAGGGGTGGGGGAGTGGCGGTGATTATTAGGGAAAGTCTTTGTCTGAGGGAGACCACTGTTCCTCAGATAGCCGGATGTGAGTCCCTTTGTGTGAAGTGGGGCCGTGGGGTGCAGATGGATTTGCTGACTATGTACCTGGCTCCCTGCCACGTGGCAGTGACCCTGCCCGAGCTACTCGACGTCATTGCTGGGGTGGCGGTTGATACCCCCAGACTTATCGTCATGGGGGATTTCAACCTTCCATCCGCGGGTGAGGCGTCAGAGGCGGCTCGGGAGTTCATGGCTTCCATGACGGCCATGGACCTGACCCAGTTAGTTCAAGGCCCAACTCACATAGGGGACACACTCTGCACTTGATTTTTGTCTCTGGTCAGTGGTTGAATGATCTTGGTAGAGGGGACCTAGATATTAAACCCTTGTCATGGACAGATCATTCGCTCCTCCAACTAGACTTTCCTACCGCCTTCCCCCACCGCAGGGAGATGGAACCAACTAGATGGTTCCGTCCCAGGCGCCTGATGGACCCTGAAAGGTTCCTGACGGAGCTTGGGCCGTTCCCTGAGACCCTAACACATGACTCAACTGAAGAGGTGGTGGCCGCCTGGGAAAGGGCGGCTGCTGGAGCTTTGGACCGTGTCGTGCCTTTGCGGCCTCTGACCCGATGCCAATCTCAATTGGCTCCTTGGTTCTCTGAGGAGCTGAGAGAGATGAAGCGTTGGAAAAGACACCTAGAGAGCATTTGGAGGACTAGTCAATCCGATTCCGACCGGACACAGGTGAGGTCTTATATCAAGACCTACCTAGTGGCGATAAAAGCGGCAAAATCTAACCATTTTTCCGCTCTTATCGCATCTGCAGAGAGCCGCCCAGCCGCCTTGTTTAGGGTGACCCACTCCCTTCAGGGGGGAGTGCGGGAAGATCCCTTGCAGGGTCGTGCTGAGGATTTTGTGCAATTCCTGCACCATAAAGTCGCTCGGATTCAGGATGGCTTGGACTCCGACTGGATGAGTCCACGGGAGGAGACGAGGGCAGGTCTTGAGAATGTTATCTGGGAGGAGTTTGATCCTGTGACTCCCGAGGATGTGGACAGGGTTCTGGGTAAGATTAGTGCCGCCATGTGTTTATTGGACCCGTGTCCCTCCTGGTTGGTGCTGGCCTCCTGGGAGGTTACACGAGGCTGGCTCCAGGGGTTTATAAGTGCTTCTCTGAGTGAGGGTGCCTTTCCTGCTGCCTTGAAAGAGGCGGTAGTGAGGCCCCTCCTCAAGAAGCCTTCCCTGGACCCGGCTGAATTAGCCAACTATCGTCCAGTCTCCAACCTCCGTTTTGTGGCGAAGGTTGTTGAGAGCGTGGTGGCACGACAACTTCCCCGGCACCTGGATGAAGCTATCTATCTGGACCCGTACCAGTCGGGCTTCAGGCAGGGGTACAGCACAGAAACGGCATTGGTCGCATTGGTGGATGATCTCTGGAGGGCTCGGGACAGGGGTTGCTCCTCTGTCCTAGTCCTATTAGATCTCTCAGCAGCTTTTGATACCATCGACCATGGTATCATGCTGCAGCGGTTGAGGGGGTTAGGAATAGGGGGCACTGTTTTGCGGTGGTTCTCCTCCTTCCTCTCCGACCGCTCACAGTTTGTGTTGGCAGTGGGACAGAAGTCGACCTCGAGGCGTCTCGCATGGGGAGTGCCGCAAGGGTCGGTCCTCTCGCCCCTCCTGTTCAACATTTATGTGAAGCCGCTGGGTGAGATCATCCGTGGTTTTGGGGTGAAGTGTCATCTGTATGCTGATGATACTCAGCTGTACATCTCCACCCCAGACCACCCCAACGATGCCCTTGATGTGATGTCCCACTGCCTGGAGGCCGTGCGGGCCTGGATGGGGAGGAACAGGCTCAGACTCAACCCTTCCAAGACCGAGTGGCTGTGGCTTCTGGCGCCCCGATATAATCAGCAGGTGCCATCGCTGACTATTGGGGGTGAATCTTTGCCCCCCACAGAGAGGGCTCGCAATCTGGGTGTCCTCCTGGATGCACGGCTGTCTTTAGAAGAGCATATGGCCAGGGGGGCCTTTTATCAGGTTCGCCTGATTCGCCAGTTGCAGCCCTTTCTGGATCGGGATGCCCTGCGCACGGTCACTCACGCCCTTGTCACCTCCCGGCTGGACTATTGTAATGCTCTCTACATGGGGCTCCCCTTGAAGAGCACTCGGAGGCTCCAACTGGTCCAGAATGCGGCTGCGCAGGTGGTTATGGATGCAACTCGTTGCGCCCACGTGACACCCCTCCTGCGCGAGCTGCACTGGCTCCCAGTGGTCTTCCGGGTGCGATTCAAGGTGTTGGTCATCACCTTTAAAGCGCTCCATGGCATAGGACCCGGGTACCTTCGAGACCGACTTCTGCCACCAATAGCCTCCCACCGACCAGTCCGCTCCCACAGAGAGGGTCTCCTCAGGGTGCCATCGGCCAAGTTATGTCGGCTGGCGACACCCAGGGGTAGGGCCTTCTCTGTGGGAGCCCCAGCCCTGTGGAATGAACTGCCCCCGGAAATACGTAAGATCTCCGACCTCCAGGTGTTTCGCTGCGCACTAAAGACCCTGTTGTTCCACCAGGCTGGGCTATTAACATAATGATTTTAAATTGGGGTATTTTAAATTTCTGGGATTTTAATTGGAGCCTAATTATTTAATGATTTTAAATTTTAATTGTTGTTTTGTTCTGTGTTTTTAATAGGCTGTACACTGCCCTGAGTCCTTCGGGAGAAGGGCGGTATAGAAATAAAATTATTATCATTATTATTATTATTATTATTATTATTATTATTATTATTATTATTATTATTATTATTATTATTATATTTGACCCTCGTATTTTATTCAATAAAGGTTCCAAAGTTAAAATAAACAATAATGGTGATAAAGGGCATCCTTGTCTTGTTCCTTTTTCAATTTTAAAGGTTTCTGTTAAACCACCATTAATTATTATTTGTGCTGTTTGTCTCTGATATATTGCCCTAATAGATTGTGTAAAGTATTCTCCAAACTGCATCTTTTCTATTATTTTCAATAAAAATTGCCAATTCAATCGATCAAATGCCTTCTCTGCATCCAAAAAGATAAGCGCTGCAGGGACTTGGTTGTTCCTTTCCAAATATTCCAATAAGTTTACAATTTGTCTTACATTACATTTCATTTGTCTCCCATTTATAAATCCAGATTCGTCATTATGAATCATTTGTTGCATAATTACCATTAACCTATTTGCTAATATTTTAGCAAAATCTCATAATCAGTATTTAAAAGCGATATTGGCCTATAATTCTTAGGTTGACTATGATCTTGGTCCTCGTTTGGAATCAGTGAAATAAAAGCTGTTCTCCAGGAAGGGGGTACATCTCCTCCGGCTTGAATCTTACAAAATAGTTCCTTAAGCGGTTCTACCATTTCTAACTGCAAATTTTTATAATAAACAGCTATCAGTCCATCTGTGCCTGGAGCTTTACCCCCCCTTTAACTATTTAATTGCTAAAATAATTTCCTCCGAAGTTATTGGTTGGTTCAGTCCTTCACTTTGCTCTGGTGTAATTACGGGAATATTCTCCTCCTGTAAATATCTGTCTATGTCTTTGCCTTGAATTGTATCACTAGCATATAACTTTATATAGAATTCTAAAAAAGCTTTTTTAATCATATTTTGTTGATATACCTCTTTATCTTTGTATTCTATTTTTTCTATAGTACATAGCTTTTGTTTTTTCCTTAACAAGTAAGCTAACCATCTACCTGGTTTATTTGCATTACAAAAAGTATTATGTTTAGCATATTGTAAATTAGTTGCCACTTGATCTGCCATCAACATATTAAACTGCCCTCACAACAAAGTTATTGTTTCCTTTATTTTCTTATCTGTTGGATTCAATATAAATGCCTGCTCTTTCTTTTTTATTTCCTCTTCTAAATCCCTCCGTTTCTTTTCTTGTCTACATCTATATTTATTATTCAAATGTATTAAGGTTCCTCTCATATATGCTTTACTTGCATCCCAAACCATTTCCATAGGTGTACCCTTGTGCATATTCATAACAAAAAATTCTTTCATTTGTTTTTTACATTCTTTCACATTTCCCTTATGTCTAAAAAAAATTTCATTTAGCCTCCAAGACCTTCTAGCTCCCTTTTCCTGCTCTAATTCCATCCACACCGGGCTATGATCAGATAAAATTCTTGAACATATCTTCGTCTTCTTTACCCTAGAAAAGAAATCATTAGTGATTAATATAAAATCATTCCTAGAAAAGGATTGATGTCTATCAGAAAAAAAAGTAAATTCCTTTTCTTCCACGTTTCTTTCCCACCAGATATCTCTCAACTCCATATCATCCATCATATGAAAAAAAGATTTGGGCAATCTTGCACGATTTTGGGTATTTTTTTTTATTGAAAAGTTTTATAAGAAATACAAACAATTTTCTCCCCCCACCCTTTCCCCCTCCCCACATAATAGAAAATGTACATTTTCTTATACATGATAAATCCTACATATACATGTTTCCCTTAAAGAAAGCATTAAAATAAGACATTTTAATTACATTTGGAGTTGCTCTTCTTCTCTTTCTTCCCTCATTCCACAACAAACCTTCTCCTCCTCCTTTCTTTCCCTTCCCTCCCTCCTCTTCTCTCCTACTTTCTCCTTCCTCCTCTCCTGCCTCATCCTACTTCCTTTTCCTTTCCCCCACTTCTCTCTTCTTCCCCCCTTCTCACCTTCACTCCTACTCCTGTCCCCTTCCCTTCCTCCTCTCCTTTCTTCCATTCCTCTCCCTCCATCTCCTCTTCCTACCCACTCCTCCTCTCTCCTTTCTAACTTCTTAGCTGTGAAATATTCTCCTCCTTTAGTATCTGAGCAACTCCTGTATTCTAATCGTAAATACTTTCTTCTGTTAAAACATTTCTCTATTCACCACTTTTTTCCCACCCCAACCCTTATCCCACCCTGCCCAACCCCACCCCCGACTTCCCAGAGCAAAAACAGGGTATAGCATCTACAAACATATGCTAAAATAAACTAACTAATTATAAAGTTCAAAACTCCCACACGTTCTTTAACTCCCCTTGCTCCAATTCATCAACCTCCCTTTTATAAATTCTCAAGACCAATTAAATTAAATTCATTCTTCCTAGTTATAAAAAAAACTTTTTCTTGATGTATAATCCAATACTTTAGCAGTATTACAAGCAGTAAAAATCATGAATAAATTTCATTTCCTTACCCTCAAACATCATTCTTTTTGAACATTACTCCCTAATAAAATTCTGAATTTAATATTTTATCTCTTATAAAGCTTTTAAAATAATATAATCTTATGTTAAACATTTTAAAAATCTCTTAATACCATTAAAACACTTATTTACCAAATATAAATTTCAAAATCTGCAGGAGGATATCTTTCAAATTTTCAATTAATCATTTTAATACCTCTAACTTTTTAGAAAGCAGCCCTTTTACTATCCAAAACTAATTATCATTTTGTAATAGAATTCTAAATTTAACATTAATCCTCTTTGCTTCAAAAAGTTGGGCATCTTGAAAACTTACACAATTTTTCTTATATATCTTTTAAAATAATATAATCTTATGTTAAACATTTTAAAAATCTCTTAATACTATTAAAACACATATTTGCCAAATGCAAGTTTCAAAATCTACAGGATGATATCTTTCTTAATCTTCTGTTCTTCTCTTCTTTCTATATTTTTTCCAATCCTTTTTTTTAATAAATTCTTTCAAGATTCCCCCCAATTTTATTTTTGAAAATTTTAAAATGTTGATTTGAGGTTGATGTTTCTGAAATACTCGCTCTCTTCTTGAGGTCATGTTTTCTAATTTGAAATCCCCATTTCGACTCTTCTTGCTTGTATAATCATTCAATCCATTCCTTTGTCCATATAGCCAAAATTTGTTGCCATAAAGATTGTCAGCTTGCAATAAAGAGTCTATTTGTTGCTTTTCTATCAATTGAATGGAAACGTCCGCCAAAACCTTTATTTCAACTGTGCCAGCCTGCCTTTCAATCCTGACATCCTTTTGATCTTCCAAAAGCAAACTCCTCTGAGTAATTTCCTGCTGCCCTTCCAACAACTGCTTATGTTTTTCTGAGCTGTTTTTTGAAAAAGCTCTTTCAATTGTATCCAAAAGAGCAGAATTAAAAGAGTCTAAAAGTTCTTGAAAAACCTGAACAGTCACCGCTTGAGAATTTGCTGATTCACCCTGCTGCCCCTCCAACAACTGCTTATGATTTTCCAAGCTGTTTTTTGAAAAAGTTCTTTCAATTGTATCCAAAAGAGCAGAATTAAGAGTCTAAAAGTTCTTGAAAAACCTGAACAGTCACCGCTTGAGAATTTGCTGATTCACCAGCCCTGATGTCAGCCATATTTCAGCCACTTTGTATTCATCCAGCTATCAGGATGACAATTCCAACTATTTTCCACACAGTATAGAAGCAAAATTTTAATTAAAATCAGTACCAAATTCTTTTCCTGGACGCTTCCACTTTAAAACTTTCTCTTAAGGTGTAATCCAGTAGCTGTATCACTGTTGCAAACGTTAACAAGCGTTAACAAGCACTTTCCCTTGTAGCTTCCTCCTCCCACTCTCAGGCACCCTTTTCTGCATTTTAAAACGGAGTTAAAGTGTTACTTGCAATTTTTCCTTTTTTTCCTCCTGATTTGCTCTGTCTGCAATCAAAGTAAAGATGTTAAAAGTCCCCCCAGTTGTTTTCAGCAGATTTTGGTCGCGGTTTCTAGCTCCGCCTTAGTGGAGTCGTCCCTGGTCCGAAGCAGCTTGACAGGCTTCAATAGGGAGCCCACACCCTTCACGCTCCAGGATTTCTCCTGGCGCACTTGGGGGGCACTACCCCTGCCCGTCGGCACTTCTCTCTCCCCTTTGCCCGGGGAGAGGGTTTTTTGCTGCAAGACAGCTGTTTTTCGGCTGTTCTGGCAGCATTTACGGTGCTGGGGATCGGGCGCTCATGAAAGGGCGTCAGCGAAGCTCGCGGAGCCAAACCGAAAGTCAAAATTTTGGGTATTTTGAAGTAATCCTTTTTTGTCCTTTTGGGTATCCAATACTCCATTCCAATCACCCATTAATATGCACGATTTATAATCCCATTGTATTATTTTGGTATGGAAAAGCTTATAAAATTTTTCTTGCTGTTGATTGGGAGCGTATACTCCAATTAAAAGTGTTTTCTTCCATTCTATTAGAAATTCAATTGCAATATATCTTTCTTGAGCATCTGCCTCAATTAATTTGGCTGTTAAATCTATCTTTAGGTATAACTATATACCTTTAGGTATAACTATACCATTTTTCTTCTCTGGAGCAGATGCAACAAAATGTGTCCCCAATCTTGAATTTATCAAATATTTTTGATCTGTCACTCTAATATGTGTTTCTTGTAGACAAATTACATCGTTTTTAAACTATTTCGAATAATGAAATATCTTCTTTCTCTTTTGTGGTTAATTTAAACCATTGAGATTCTTTTGTGGTTAATTTAAACCATTGAGATTCCAAGTCAAAAATTTAGTTACCATTCTTGGCACCTTGAAGCTTTAAGAGTGCCAGCTGAAGATCTTCCTGCACCTTTCTCTTCAGCCTTGCTCCTCCCACTGCTTGTGGCTGTTTACTTTCCTTCTGTCCCTATATTGCCAGCTCTTCTTTTCTTCTTCTCATTTCCTGAGATGGTGGGCATCCAGCCTTTAATACATTAGTATAAAAATCTCTTGCCTTCCAAATTGTGTTAAGACGATGCCTTTCTCCTATATAATTCACCACCAGTCCAGCTGGAACATCCCATCTAAACTGAATCTGTCAATTTCTAAGTTCATCCACCAAAAAAGCAAACTCCTTTCTGCTTCTCAACATTTTTGGGGGATTTCTTTCAGCACTAAAACCTCTTGTCCTTGCCATTATTTTTATAGAAGGTTTGTAAAATTTCATTTCGGGTCCTCCTTGTTGTAAAGTAAATCACAATGTCTCTTGGCAATTGATTCTGTCTAGCAAACCAGGAATTAACACGATATATTTTGTCAATTTGCAATGAGAGATCTGTTTGTTGCTCCCCAGTTATCTTTGCAAAAGCCTCTGCAAAGATCTCTCTCAAGTTCTCTCGATTGTGCTCTCTCAGACTCTCAGGGAAAACTCCATTGCTCTATATTGTAACATCACCACTTCATCATCTGCCCTATCCACCTTGGTCTGAACTTCATCCATTTTATTTTCCAAATTCAAATTAGACTGATTAATTTCTTCTACTCCAACAATTCAATGTGTTTTGCCAGACCCTGAAATGCCATTACTATATCTTCTCTTATTTCCTTATTCCAAGTTTGAATGACCTTTTTAATTTCAGCCATCTCTTCAGACACTCCCTTAATTTTCCCCTCTAAAAAAGAAGTTTGTTGCTTCAAAGTCTCTTGCAGAGATTCCTGTAAAACTTCCAAAGTTAATATTTGTGGGTTTGAAGTAGACAGAGATTGTAATTTTGATGGTTGTGCTGGTGATTCTCCAGCACTTTTAAAGCCAGATTTTATTTGCTTAGAAGCCATTTTTGGCTTTCAATTTATACTTCTTACAGCAACCAAATCAGTAAGTCTAAATATTTTTAAATCTTTTGTAAGTATTATAGTTTATTTAAAGTCCAAACTGTAATCTTTCCACTTTAAAGCTTTCTTTCTTTGGTGTAGAATCCAATAATCTTAAACAGCCTTAGAAGCACTAATGATGTTAACAATTACTTTCACTATAACTTTCACTTTCATGCCCTGTTACAGTTCAGGTGCCATTTTTCCTTTCATTTTTAGAAGTCTTAAAAGGAAGAAATATAGATACAGAGTTAAAGTTCAGTACTTGCAGTTGCTAGGACTCCTGTTTTTGTTCTGCCTGCTTTGAGATTATTTTGAATCTGAATGTTCATTGCAGGGTGGTCATGGCGTCTTGTTCTTCTTAAAGCAGAGAAGTCCTGGATTCAGAGCTCAGTCGGGCTATCAGGGAGCTCTCATCTTCCAAGCCCCAGAATTACTCCTAGGGCTTTTGGGGAGCTCTACCTTTGTCCGGCTGCTCACCTTCCTCTCTTCTCCCGAGGGGAAGGTTTCCAAACCGCCAGACAGCTGATTTGCGCTGTTTTAGCGGTTTTAACAAAATCGCGGGGCTGACGATCCAAAAGGAGCGTCTGTCAGTGCCTGCGGTGCCACCGGAAGTCCCTTTCTCTTTCTTGAACAAACATGGATCAGCTATATTAGCTACAGAACCCATATCAACCAACCTATTAACAATACATTTGTTCCACTCATAACCAGACTGCTTTAAGCCATAAAGACTTTTCTTCAGTCTCCAACAATCAGTCTTCCCATCAGTATTCAAACCTAGTGGTTTCTTCATATAGATTGTATGTTGTAATGGTGCATGCAGATATGCAGTTTCAACATCTATATGGTTTATCCTATAACTATTCTTAGTTGCCCACACTAATGCTGCTTGCAAAGTAGTCGCCCTCAGACTCGGTGCAAACATTTCATCATAGTCCTTATCTGACTGAGCAAATCCTTGAGCAACTAATCTTGCCTTACGGGTAACAGTCCCATCTACACCAGTTTTTAGTTTATAAACCCACTTGCAACCAATTGCATGCTCAGCTGGTGGTAGCTTAACGTTCTCATACACATTTAACTCCTTTAATGATGTCAGCTCTTTGTCCATCGCTTTCTTCCAAGTGACTTGATCTTTTTCAGGATACAGTTGAATTTCATTAAAGTTAGATGGCTCTATGTTCATCTGACATACCATACTGGCTTGATACCTATCAGGTGGACATTTCTCTCTAGTTGAACGTCTAGATAACACAGGACTTCGTATAGGTATTTCCTCTTCTACCTCCCCTATAACCTCTTCCTCTTTTATAATCACTTCCTCCTTTACAGTAATAGAAGGTTCAATTATCTCATTATCAGGGTTATCATTAAACAATTGAGTATCCACAATAACACTATCATTAACCTTGTCGGATTCCTGCTCAAGCTTACTCCAACTAACATGTTCCAGGAACTTAGCACTAGCACTGCAGTACACACTAGTGGTACCTGGCGCCCAAAATCTATATGACCTGTGGCTGGATTCATAACCAACAAAAAACAGCTTCTTTGCTCTATGTTGCCCCTTTCACCTCAATTGTGAAGGAATATGAGCCCATGCTGGGGCTCCAAATGTATGCCAATAACTCAATTCTGGTCTTCTACCATGCCAACGTGTGAATTTATTATTATTTATTTATTAATCAAATTTCTATACCGCCCTACTCCCGAAGGACTCAGGGCGGTGAACAGCCAAGATAAAATACAGATAATACAAATATTAAAAAAAAACCTTAAAATTATTAAATATTCGGCCGAAACACAGATTAAAACACCCAATTTATAAAATCACGAATTAAAAAAATTTAAAAATTTAAAAGATGGGAGTTAGGCCAGGCCAGGTAATGGTAATTCACCAGTTGTTGAATTAACTACGTTGTTCAATATATGGTTAGCACATATTATTGCCTCACCCCAAAGTGTCTCAGGCAAACCAGAATCAGATAACATGGTTCGAGCCATAGCCTGCAACGTTTGCTCTCTGTGTTCAATATATGCATTATGTTGCGGTCTATAAGGGGCAGAATGCTTGTGTTCAATGCCAGCTTTCTGTAACATAGTTACAAATCTGTTATTAGTAAACTCGGTACCATTGTCAGTTACCAGGCAAAGAACCTTGTGTTTCTCTTTCCTCTCAGCAAACCTCAGCCAGTTTGAAAAATGCTGAAATGTCTCTGCTTTAGTTTTCATAAGGTAATAGAAACCATAATGGGAAAAATGGTCTATTATGCTCAATATATAACAGGCTCCTCCTAAACTAGGTTTTTTAGGACCAATGATATCTGCAAACACTACCTCTAAAGGTTCATTGGTTGTAAACCCATTAACTCTGTTTGCAGGAGTTACCTTACTCTTTTCTTGGCTATAAGCATTGCAGTTTAAATAATTTTTACAAGGTTTTAGTTTTATCCCTTCAGATAATTCTACAGTTTTCTTTAATGTTTTAAAGTTTACATGTCCCAAACGCCTATGAAGCAAATGAATACATTCATCATGTGGCTTCGTGTTATCATAAACTGAGTTAGCATTAGCCATGATTAATGGATCATCATTCAGAACAAACAAGTAATTCTCTAACTTTGCAGTAACACTTGTACCATCTTTTTCTATCAAACATTTATCTCCCCTAAATGTTACTACAAACCCAGCTTTTAACAATGCTTTCACAGATAGCAGGTTAAATTTTAGTTTAGGTACATACAACATAAGTAAATGCTCATTTATACATGAACAATATGCAGTACCTTCTCCAGATACTTTCATTTTCCATCCATTTGTTAATGATACATGTTGTTTACTCTTGGTCATTTTAACAAATCTCTCTTTACTATTAGTTATAGACTGCGATGCTCCACTGTCAACTACACACAAATCATGGTTTACAGTTGTAGTTGAGCTGGATATTGCTAAACTAACATCCTTTTTAGCTCTCTGTTGACTACCAGTATCCAGTTTCTTGCCCTTTTTACAGAATCTAGCTATATGACCCTTAGCCCCACAAGAAAAACATTTTCTAACAGTATAGGCAGTTGAAGACAGTTTTTCTTCCTGTGGTTGTCTCTTTTTCAGTTGGTCTTTATCTTGCCTTCTTCTGGACTCTTCTAACAATCTTCCAGTTATGCCGGACAATGTCAGTTCATCTCTGGTCAAGACTTCCAGTGAAGATAAATAGTCATCATAACTTTCATCCAAAGAGGAAAGAATGATATAAACCTGATGAAGTTCTGAGAAAATCAGCTTCTTTTCATGTGGCTCTTGTAAAGTTCCTTTCATAAACTCCAGATGAGCTAACATATCTCCACCTTTCAGAAGACGAGCTCTAAACAGTTTAAGTGTAAGATGTATGTGTGCACCCACACTATCACTAACATAAATCCTCTTCAAAGTGTCCCAACACTTGGCAGCAGACACAAATATGGACTAGTTGCTGGTCACTCAGTATCAGTCCGATTATACAAAGAGCCATTTCATTATCCCGGTTAAATTTGGCTATTTTCTTTGCATCTTCCTCGTCTGCTGGATTCCAAGCAGTTACATCTGGTGGATCATGAACTACAGCCCATAGTCCTTCTTTACGCAGAAGTAGACTGCACTTCATAGACCAGGAAACATAGTTTGTTTCATCCGACCGGGTTATTAGATATATGCTGGTTGACTGTTCTTGTGCCATCTTCACTTGGACAATAAACCACAAAAACAGCTGTCTGGATATGGTACTGTGTATTCACACTAACTCTCAGTATCCTGGGCCTATAACCAATGTTGAGGAATTTGCAGAGCAACCCTTGAGTAGCAAGGGTATGCACACGAAAGCGATTGAGTGTAGTTAGGAAATAACACAGCCAACACAGAGATACACTGAGTTGTGTTTACTTTCAGGAAATAGTAATAAGGCACAGTCCAATAAATAGTCCAGGTCATTCACATATAAAGCAGTAGATGGTTAAACAATAGTCCAGGAATAATCCAATAACAAAATCAGCAATACAGCAGTCTTAAAGCTATATTGATGGTTTATATATTGCCAACCCAACAAGTTAGGTAAAATCATTTCCTAACAATGGTGCTTTGATTAGACCATGTGATGGACATATGGGTGCTGGGTAGGGATTTGGACTTTCCTTTGGGTGGGGAAAACCTGGAAGCTTTCAGGTTCGGGTTTTTCCAGATATGCCGATATGACATCTCTAATAAAGTGGAACTTTGAGGAATTTCAAGCCTCAGAGTCTTTTTTCGTTGGGGGTGTTACTTGGAACACTGATATTAACTCAAATCTCCTTTAAAATTCAACCAGCTCCCCAGATTTCAGGGTGCTGTCCGAGGTGTTGAGCCCCGAACATTGACCTGAAACCAGGTGGCATGAAGACTCAGGGAAGATGGAGAAAAACAAAGTGGCCATGGAGGGAGCTACAGGGCTGGTTCAGCAAGTTATGTCGAGACCACCCCTTCCCAAGGTGGGTGGAAGCAGAGGAGGCCGCAGAAAGGAAATGCCTGCTGGTGCCTGGCTGAAGAGCTGGTACCTGAGCAAGCCACGCAACCAGATCTAACCCTGTGGGGCAAAGCTGCGGGAGCTGCGCCACTCCAGGAGATGATGACCGGGATATGCTGTCAGAACTGCGGATATGTGGAAGCAGAGTGGACCAGATCCTAACCCTCAAGTGGAGGTTACTGGGACAAGTGTGCTGCAAGCACTTCCGAGAATGGGGATTCCCACCCCCATCATGCAGCCAGTCACTAGCCAGCCAACCAGAGCAGTTCGGCCAACTCAGCATGGGCAGCACCGCTCAACCCCTTGGGACCAAACCACCCAGATGGACCCTGGCTCAGCCTACGTTCACCTTCCCAAGCTAGGAAACCGCAGTACCACTGAGTGGAGCGTTTACCTCCTTTCACTCAGTGTGGAGCAGGTCGTTCCATAGCCTCATGCATCAGACCCGATCTACTGGAGTGACAGCCACCATGGGGATGGGAGTGGTGCAGCAACAAGGCTCACTGAACCAGCCCAGCATGGTGCTGCAGGGGGCTGCAACTGGGGTTACTGGGACCAAGCACTCCACCCCTCCAGCAGACCAGATCCCTACCGGATGGCATTTTACCCCAGCCAGGGGTGGGTACAATATCAGTGGATGCCTGCCCTGATCCTGAAGCTTGCACCCATCCATAAACCAGTGCAGTTCCAGCCACTGGTCCTGGGGCTCCAGCCAGTACCAGCCCAACCACAACTGCAGCTCCAGCAATCAGTCATGGCCCCACATCAGATTCCAGTCCAGCAGCCAGTGCCAGCCCAGCAGCCTGCGCCAGCTCAGCAACTGGCCCCACCAGCTGCTCCCTCTCTGCAGTTCAGGGTGACATTTGACAAACCCTAGGAAGGCTAGCCTACATCATTTATTTATTTATTTATTTATTTATTTATTTGTTTGTTTGTTTGTTTGTTTGTTTGTTTGTTTATTAAATTTATATACCGCCCTATTCCTGAGGGACTCAGGGCGGTGAACAACGAATGATAAAAATACATGTAATACAAATGTTAAAAAACCAATTAAAATATACTAAACACTCTGGTCCTAGATAATTCAAGACATCCCAGTTTAAAATAAAATCAAAAGCAATATAAAGGGAAAGTTAGGCCAGGCCGGCCTGCTGAAACAGGAATGTTTTGAGGGCACGGCGGAAAGTGCGCAGATCCGGAATCCTCTGTATCTCTGTGGGGAGCTCGTTCCAGATGGTGGGTGCCCTCACAGAAAAGGCTCTCCCCCTGGGGGCCGCCAGTCGACACTGTTTGGCTGACGGCACCCTGAGAAGCCCCTCTCTATGGGAGCGAATTGAATCTGGGCTTACACCAACCAATATGGGAATCAATACCCATTGGACAGGGAATTGATTTCAGTTATTGCAGATGGCATGAACAAGAGAGAAGTGGCAGAGTGGATAGCAGAATTTTATGATGAGGAAGGATGATGCTGATGAATTTGTCCAACTACTCCGAGGCCGGTTAGAGGACATGGCCCATAGAGTAGAAGCTGAGGCCCACGGAAGCAAGCCGGCTGGCCTCCCAAGGAACTAATTTGGGAGTTTCGAAGACTGGGCAGGAAACTGAGGGACTGGCCGGAATGCCTCCTCATCCACCATTTCAAGGAGGCCCTCGACCCAGACCTTAGACAAGCTAGAGGGGCACCAGAATGCATACAGGCATGGTACAGCACAGCACAGCCGGATGGATCTGGAAAGCTACCTCCCCATAGAAAGCCAATTGCAGAGAAACCAATGAGAAGACCCTTGGTTCACCAAACCCCGGTGAAACCTCCCTAAATGCCACCGCCCACACCATCCCGAACTATCAAATGCTACCAGTGTGGTCAACATGGCCACTGGGCTTTCGAACACTTGGCTCCAGCTCCGGTCTCTCAAGCCCGGACTCCAGCCACACCCTGGGTAAGGAGGATCCCACAGAAACTGCTTGATAAAGGAAAAATTGCCAAGCAGGCTGTGGAGGTTCCACTCCTTCCCAATGAAGTTGAGGGAACTGCAGCCAAGGAAACCCCTCCAGTCTCAGCTGAAGAAAGCAGCGGTGATGACAACTCAATGGTAAGTGAAGCAATCCACCCCTTTACTATCAAAATCCAGATAGTAGTGCCAGAAATGGGGGCCCAAGGGGAAGTAAAAGCTGTCATAGACACTGGCTGCACCAGATTCCTAATCAGCCTCCCCAAGTCAAATAGCTAGACATACACACGAGGCCCCTAGTGCCCCCCATCCACTTTGGACAGGTCAATGGGACACTAATCAGCGGAGGCCCTGCCACACTAGTCATGAAACCTGTCAGACTAGAAATGGGCCGTCACGAGAACTCATCCAATTCGTCATAGCTCCAAAAATGACTGAATCAATTATACTACAGCTCACATGGCTAGACCACTATTGCCCATAAAACCTGACTGGTGCCAAAATGCCACAAATCCCAACAGCACCAGCAAACCCGAAACCGCAGTCCCCGCCACAGATGGACTGCCCAGCAGCCCACAGGTGCCAAGAGAATACCGAGACCTATCAGGAGTCTTTATCAAAGAAGATTGCAACTTCCTTCCCCCTCACTGCTCTACAGATTGTGCAATCAAATTTGTGCTGGGAGCCAAGCTGCCAAAGCCAAAGATGTACTCCATGACTCCCAAAGAAATGGAGGATTTGAGAAAGTACATCAATGCCAACTTAGCACAGGGCTTCATCCAGCCTGCAAAATCCAGATTGGCTGCCCCAGTACTATTTAAAGAAAAAAAAAGATGGGGATGAGACTTTGTGTTGATTTTCGTAAAATTAATGCCATGTGAATGGAGAACACCTACCCCCTCCCCCTTATGAAGGACACTTAGCTAAGGACAAGGTGCTCACCAAACTGGACTTGAGAGAAGCCTACTACCGCATCAGAATCAGAAAAAGAGATGAATGGAAGACAGCCTTTAACTGTTCGCTTGGCAGTTTTCAATTCAAAGTCATGCCGTTCAATCTGCAAGGGGCCCCAGCAGTTTTCATGCAATTAATCAATGAAATGCTACATGAGCACTTATAGTTTAACGGGGTGACATTCTCATATTCAGAAAAACCCTCGAGGAGCATGTAAAGCTAGTGTGGCAAGTGCTGAAAAACTCCTTGCCGCAAAGCTCTACGCCGAGCTGTCAAAATATGAATTCCATCAAACCTCCATTGATTACCTAGGCTACCGAATACTCAGTAGTGGAGGGGTGGAAATGGACCCAGGAGAAGTGAAAGCGGTGCTAGACTGGCAGCCTTCACATACCCGCAAAAAGCTTCAAAGCTTCCTGGGATTTGCAAATTTTTACAGGCAATTGATACCAGTGTTCGCAGAAGTTGCCCTACCCCTAACAGAACTGTTAAAAATGGAGTCTCCTCCTGCGACACCACAGCCAAGCCAAGCTCTTGCCTGGTCAATGGACTGTCAAAAAGCCTTTGAGAAATTAAAATGGCTCTTTGCTGAGGAATGATCCTCCAGCATCCGGACCCAGAACGACAGTTCATCATCCGAGCAGAAGCCAGCGATGTGACCATGGCAGCCGTGCTCCTACAGAAGGGCCCACATGGACAACTCCTACCCTGTGTCTATGTGTCCAAGAAGTTCACCAAAAGGAGGTGGGCCATTTGGGAGAAAGAAGCCTACACCATCCGCTGGGCCATCCTTTCCTGGAGACATTTCTTTTTTTTATTTTGAGGTAAGGTTTTTTATTTTTAAACATACATCAATATCATCAATATCATTGCAACGACAGTGTGGAGTCTGAGTGTCATTCATTTTGATACAAAACCAATATTAATACAAATAAAAGTTGCTACATTAGTCAAACTTACAAACATGGTCTAATGTTATATTTATATCAGCACATATTTCTTCATTTTTCAATTATTCAATATTTGCTACATCCTTCTAACATTATAACATTATTCTTGGGCATATCTAATAACATCCTTTTTCAAAAATCTAATCTTAACCTCTAACATTCACTTTAAATGTGTTATGTAAAAATATGTATAACAATATTCCCCCTGTTTCTAATTTCTTACTCTATTCTAATTCTCAGTACAACCAAACTTTTTTTTAAAGATCCTTTCTATCCATCATCTCTCACCCTGTTGGAAGTTTCACTTCTTCTCTTTTTAACTTGCCTCCCATACTCCTCCCTTGGGTCCTCATCTACATCTTTCATTTTCAACCTGACCATTATTTCCATCTGCACTATTTTTTGCAGTCTACCCACAGGTCTGCCAAATCCTCTGTCTTTTTTCTAAAAATATTTTTTGATTTATTGAATTCCTTTTTTCTAACACCTAATATATATTCTCCCAATTTTATTTCACCCAACTTTATTATCTCCTCTTTCTTTTTTCCTTGTTCTATTTGTTGTGTGGTCTGTTCTATCTCATCCTCTAAGCTTCCAGTTATCTCCCGTTTCCTGGATTTTATTATCTTGATTCATTATTCCTTGTTGCACATTTTCACTCTTTCCAGTTATGTCACGTAGTAAATCCTTTATCTCCCTGAAGTTCCCCATCATAGCGTCATAAATGTTTTGGAGTAACAACATAGTTTCTTTTTAAAGTGCCTCCGATTCTTCCTGAAGAGGAACAATCGGAGCCTTGTCTTAAAAAGTCCATATAATATTCAGTGTTCTGTCATAATCTGTCACCACTCTAGAGTCTATTCTTTTTGACTTCCCAAAGCCAGCAGATTACTAAATCTTAACATTGTTCATCAGGAGATACAATAGTTATGGTTCTTTATATCCCACAGTTAGTCAATAGGTTCCATTTATACAGTCCAGGGGCTTTTCCAAATAACTCTTTAATCCACTCTTTAAATTGCTAATTAGTTCCAGTATTCAAAGTCATTCTATTAGATATTCTCTAGGTTTTCAAGGTTGATCCTCTAATAACCATAAAGTAGATAAATAGATAATATAGCAGACCTCCAAGTGTTCTTCCTCTCTTATCAAAATTTTCCTTCCGTCTTCCGGTTGTCTTTGAGGCTCCATCCCCTGTGCTAAATTCTTTCTGCTTGTGGGCTCCAGAGAGAGCCAAAGCCGCCCTGTAGGGATGGTGAAGCAAAGAGGGGCACCCTGTGAGGTCAAGGAGATTCACAGCTCTCCTGTGACCCCAGGTTTTTTTTCTATTTCCCTCTCAGTCATGGTGAGAAGAGGCAGTCTAAAGATGGCTGCCACAAAGCTGGGATAACCGATGACCAACTAAGACGAGTGCTGGAGTAAAGTAGGTGAGCTGTTCTAGAACTGAGGGAGATGATTTTTTTTTTTTGCTTTAAATTTAACCCCAAGAAACAATTCAGAACTATTTTCCCAGAACGATGTGTTAAAGTGGTGCCCAAGCATTTTGAAGCATTCTGAGGAAATATCTAACTGGAAATGAAGGCACTGGAGAGTAAAATAATAGACTTTGGAATAAAGTCTACTGGACTTTATTGGACTCTTAAATTGGACTCTTAAAGTGGAATGATGTGCTACTGGGAAGGTATTTAAAATGCTGGAATTATTTACTTACAAAACTTATTCTGCTTTTCTAAGCATTTTAAAACTAAAATAATGATCGATTAGTAAACTGAAATCTAAGTGGAGAGTGCCACCTGCTGATGAAAGGAAAAATTGCAAGGAATTTGGGAATACCTATAAGAAGGGTATTCCCAAATAATGGCTCAGTGGCTAAGACACTGAGCTTGTTGATCAAAAGGTCAGCAGTTCAGTGGTTCAAATCCCTAGTACCATGTAATGGGGTGAGCTCCCGTTACTTGTCCCAGTTTCTGCCAACCTAGCAGTTCGAAAGCATGTAAAAAATGCAAGTAGAAAAATAGGGAAGGTAATAGTGTGCCTTTGGTGTTTAGTCATGCCAGCCACATGACTACAGAGATGTCTTCAGACAGCGCTGTCTCTTTGGCTTTGAAATGGAGATTAGCACCACCCCCTAGAGTTGGGAATGACTAACACATATGTCAAGGGGAACCTTTACCTTTACCTTATATGAAGGACAGTAACGATAACCATTGAATTATTTTTCCTACCCCATGACTTCTGGAGATTCAAACAAGGAATTGAGTAAGTCATATAATTAAAGAGACACCTG
Organism: Pantherophis guttatus; assembly: GCF_059756535.1. Lineage (NCBI taxonomy): Eukaryota > Metazoa > Chordata > Lepidosauria > Squamata > Colubridae > Pantherophis > Pantherophis guttatus. The sequence continues at coordinate 76,123,542 of NC_142066.1, forward strand.
AGTGCTATACTAGAAGATTAAATAGTCCTAGAGGAGATAACCTCTGGGACTATTTAAATGGAACTGATTGTTTTCCTAAGGGACATAAAGAATTGGGACTAGTGTGCTCCTTGAAGGGTAACTTAAGGACTGAATAAATAGATCTTGAACTTCTGGATAAAAGTTGAATTTTTTAAAAAAACTAAAAACCAAATAAGGCACTTAATAAGGATGAAATGAGTGGAATCCTGATGGAGATGGAGTTATTCTTTCAAAATACAAAAGACATCATGGAGAAAGGATTTAAGGAGACTATGGAACAAATGGAAAATATCATATGAGAGATAATGAGTAAAGACCAAGACACCCAGGAAAAGGAGGAGTCAACAGAACAAATGAAGAAGGATGAAGGAGACAAAGAAGAGACAACAATGAAAATAATGGTGATTGATGAATTAAACCAGGGGGAAAATATACAAAGAGAGTTGGAAGTTATGTTTGAAAGGGAGATAGAAATAATAGAAACTAGATATTGGAAGAGGGCAGAGGGGGGAGGAATATCTAGACTGAACATCCAAGAAACAGGATTACTCTTTAACAGAGTTAAAGATTTAAGAGAGGAATTTGGCTCTCAAGGCAAGTCAAAAAAAAGCATAGCAATTAAAGAATTGAAGCAGGCAAGAGATGATGGATAGATGGGTATTTTCTTCTTTTTACTGTTGGTTTGATTTGTTTTACACTTCCCCTCTCTTTTCTTGAAGCATAGCAATTAAAATATTGAAGCAGGCAAGAGACAATGGATGGATGATTTCTTTTTTGTTGTTCTGATTTGCCTTCCCTTCTCTCTCTCTCTCTTCTCTTTCTTTTTGGTAGGTGACATGATTAGTAGTTAGATAGGAAAGAAAGATAAAGTTGTTTAACAAAGGGTGACATGATTAAGAGCTAGAATAAGTGATAGAAATAAGAGAAGGGGGAATATTAGTGTGTTAAGGATATTGTTGTGTTAACCAACCAGCAGAGCGTAGAGCACAGGGAAATGGTGCTGAGAGCGATGAATAAAATACATACAAACTGGTTTATCAAACTTTTTACTTTATAGTGAAAAACAATCTCATAATCTTTAATTAATCCAAGTCTTTGCCAGTCAAATCAGTCCAGTGATACAAAAGTCTTCTTACCATACAAAAGAGCAGTAGGTAATAAATAGCAGCTCGTACGCACTGGTAATAGATCACGATGGTAGCATATCCACCCATGATGATAGCATCTCCACACACAATGGTAGCATATCCACACACAATGGTAGCATATCATCAATGACTACATTTCAGCTCACTTCTTAAATACAGTTACAAAAGAGCTTATCCAATCAGGATACAATGATTCAGCATTACAATGACTCAGCATTACAATGACTTAACAGTACTTTTTAAAGTCATAGAATACATATTCATGTTACAGTCATAGAACACATATATTGTCCATATATTGCCTGGACAACCTGTTAGGCTTACACCATATCCTAACGTTCTCCCCTTTGGACAGGCCAATATATATCAGTTCATATTCTCAAGCCATAGCTTTCTCAACACATCTTATGTTTGATTGCACCCCGCACTTTGATGAAATTATCGGCAATATTATTTTCGGACATACAATATTCCAGCTGGACCATATCGCTTTGAATACTCTGGCGAACATTTAAATAACGAATATCAGTATACTTAGACTTTGTCTTAACCGCTAAATTGGTCACCATTTTTATAGCAGCTTGGTTATCTTCATAAATTATGATTGGATAATCTACCTTCAAGCCGACGTCCATCATTAGTTGTTTATAATAAGTCAGATCAGTACATACTAGTGACAAACATGAGAATTCTGCTTCCATAGTAGATAGACTAATATGTTTCTGTTGTATTGATTTCCATCCGATTAGACAGTTATCTAACATTATCACAATACCTGATGTAGACTTTCTGGTGGTCAAATCAGTAGTGAAACTGGCATCAGCATATGCGCTCAGTATTAGATCACAGTTAGGTTCTAAATATAATGCATAATGCATTGTCATATTTAAATATCTCAATATCCGCTTTGCAGCCTGCCAATGCCTATCTGTTGGCTCTGCATTATATCTAGCTAATTGGTTTACGCTATATGAAATATTAGGTCTCGACCAATTGCTGATATATGATAGACTTCCTATTAGGGATTGATAGATCTCCTTGCTAAATCCAGGACTTTGGATTTCTCCATGTTGAAAATCCTGTGCCATAGGCATTTTAGCTGACTTACATAGCTCCATACTATAGCATTTCAACATCTGACTTATCTTGCTAGACTGAGACAGTTTATATCCTCTAGCTGTTTGAACAATATCAAGGCCCAAATAATGTCTAATATGACCTAGATTCCCGATCTTGAATTTATCTTGCAACTTTCTAATAATCTCCATTGCTTCTTGATCAGTCTTAGTTACTATTGCTATATCATCAGTAAATAATAGCAAAAATGATATTAAACCATTATTCTCTCTTTTAAAGAGATATTTGTCTGCTACACCTTCCTGAACTCCAATATTATTAAGCTCTTTAACTATACACTGGTTCCATTCAAACCCTGATTGTCTTAAACCATAAAGGCTTCTTTTTAATTTCCAACAATCAGTTTGATTATTTGTTTTAACTCCTAACGGCTTTCTCATATAAATGGTATGTCATAACAGAGCATGCAAGTATGCTGTCTCCACATCTATATGGTTAATTATATACTTATTCTTTGCCGCCCACACTAACATTCTTCTTAACGTGCTTGCTCTCAAACTCAGAGCAAATACCTCATCAAAATCTTTTTCAGTTTGAGCAAAACCGTGAGCTACAAGGCAAGCTTTATGGGTTACAGTCCCGTCTATACCTTTCTTTAATTTATACACCCATCTACAACCAATCAATTTCTCCCCAGGTGGTAATTTAACATTTTCATAAACTCCTAATTCAGTTAATGAGTTGATTTCTTTACTCATTGCCTCCTTCCATGCATTTTGCTCCTTTTCAGGATACATCCTGATGTCCTCATAATTTGAAGATTCTATGTTAACCTGACAAACTACGGTTGCTTTATACCTATCAGGTGGGTGTCTTTCCCTATTAGATATCCTAGGCAATACAGGACTCATTGCAGGTATTTTCTCCCCTAAACCTACTTCCTGTTCTTCATCCTTAATAGAGACCTCTACATTTTCTATATCCTCATCAGGGGTATCGTTGAACATTTGATGCTCAATACTAACATTATTGTTATCCTGTCTGTAATCTGCATGCTCAAGTTTCTCCCATCCTTTGTGCTCCAGAAATTTTGCATTTGCACTACAGTAAACACTAGTAGTTCCTGGTGCCCAAAATCTAAAGGACCGATGATTTGAGTCATAGCCAACAAAAAACATTTTTCTGGCTCTCTGTTGCTCCTTCCTCCTCACATTAGATGGAATATGTACCCAAGCGGGGGCTCCAAATGTGTGCAAGTAACTAAGATTTGGTTTCCTCCCATTCCATAATGTAAATAGTATTTCACCCGTAGATGAATGTACAATGTTATTTAACACATGGTTAGCACACATAACAGCCTCACCCCATAAGGTTTCAGGCAAACCAGAATCTGCCAACATTGTTCTAGTCATGGCTTGTAATGTTTGACCCCTTCTTTCAACATAAGCGTTGTGTTGTGGTCTATACGGTGCAGATAGTTTATGCTGTATTCCTGCCTCTTGCAAAAATTCTCTAACCTTTGGTTAGTGAATTCTGTGCCATTATCAGTTACTAAGCACATTACTTTAAACTTCTGTTTCCTTTCTACAAATCGCAGCCAGTTATTTATATGCTGGAATGTTTCACATTTCGTTTTCATTAGATAACAGAATCCGTATCTAGAGTAATGGTCTACTATGCTTAAGATATAGCAGGCTCCTCCTATACTGGGTTTTTTGGGTCCAAATCTACAAACACTACCTCTAATGGCTTTTTGGGTTTAAAACCATTGATACGATTTTCTGGGGTTACCCTGCTTTTTTGCTGACTACAGGCATTACAATTCAAATACTTACTACATGATTGTAGTTTTATCCCTTCAGATAACTGAACTGTTTTCTTTAACATCCTGCAATTTATATGCCCTAGTCTCCGATGCAACAGATGAATACATTCATCATGTGTTTATCATTCCTATAAACTGATTTAGAATTAGCCACTAATGCTGGGTTTTCACATAAAATGAATAAATCATTTTCTAATGTTGTAGTAACAACATTTCCATCTTTCTCAATTAAACACTTATCATTTTTAAATGTTACTGTAAACCCAACTTGCACTAAAGATTTAACAGATAGCAAATTAAATTTTAACCCAGGAATGTATAACATTGGCAACAGTTCATTACTAAATGACCAAGGTGCAACACCCTCTCCAGCTACCTTAACCTTCCAACCATTGGCTAATTTAACATGTTGGTTACTCTTCTTCAATTCCACAAAAAATTTTCTATTCCTAGTAATAGATTGAGAAGCACCACTATCAACAACCCATCAATCCTGGTTAACTTTAGTAGTTGAACTGGATATAGCTAAATTACAACCCTTTTTGGTTCTATTATTGTCCCCAACAGACAATTTCTTCTTCGTACAATACTTAGCTATATTCCCTTTAGCCCCACAAGCAAAACATCGTTTCACAAAATAAGCAGTTGAATACATTTTTAAAAAAATTAAATTTAAATTTCAAATTTAAATTAAAGCAAAAAGAAAGAAAGAAAGAAAGGAAGGAAGGAAGGAAGGAAGGAAGGAAGGAAGGATGGATGGATTATATAAACTTGTTGTAGTTCCGAGAAAACAAGTTCCTTTTCATGCAGCTCCTGGAAAATTCTGGTCATGGATTCCAAATGAGCCATCATATCTCCTCCTTTAAGAAGATGAGGTCTAAACAATTTCCGTGTGAGATATATATGAGCACCCACACTGTCACGAACATATAGTCTCTTCAACTTGGTCCAACACCTAGCAGCAGATTCCTCGCCATGAATATGGACAAGCTGCTGGTCATTCAGTGTCAGTCCAATTATGCAAAGAGCTCATTCATTGTCTCTGTTAAACTTGGCTAATTTCTTTGCATCTTCATCATCATCAGGATTCCATGCTGTTACATCCAGTGGATTATTAACTAGGTCCCATAGTCCTTCTCTACGCAAAAGTAGATTACATTTGGTAGACCAGGGTACATAGTTTGTTCCATCCAACCAGGTTATCATGGAAATATTCGATGCCTGCTCTTGTGCCATCTTCACTTGGATTATATATCACAAACACAGTTTTCTGTTTTATTCACTTTAACTCTCAGTTCACTATATATGGTAGCTCTGTTTAGCTCTGAGCAATCCTAGTTAGTTATGGTTGGCTCTGGGCCCATAACCAAAGGGTGACATGATTAAGAGCTAGAATAAGTGATAGAAATAAGAGAAGGGAGAATATTAGTGTGTTAAGGATATTGTTGTGTTAACCAACCAGCAGAGCATAGAGCACAGGGAAATGGTGCTGAGAGCGATGAATAAAATACATACAAACTGGTTTATCAAACTTTTTACTTTATAGTGAAAAACAATCTCATAATCTTTAATCAATCCAAGTCTTTGCCAGTCAAATCAGTCCAGTGATACAAAAGTCTTCTTACCAAACAAAAGAGCAGTAGGTAATAAATTGCAGCACATACACGCTGTTAACAGATCACGATGGTAGCATATCCACCCACGATGATAGCATCTCCACACATGATGGTAGCATATCCACACACGATGGTAGCATATCATCAATGACTACATTTCAGCTCACTTCTTAAATACAGTTACAAAAGAGCTTATCCAATCAGGATACAATGACTCAGCATTACAATGACTCAGCATTACAATGACTTAACAGTACTTCTTAAAGTCATAGAATACATATTCATGTTACAGTCATAGAACACATATATTGTCCATATATTGCCTGGACAATCTGTTAGGCTTACACCATATCCTAACATAGTGTATACATTTTTATACAACAAAATGAAAGTAATAACAAGAGAAAATGTGGAATGATTGAATAATGATAGATTGTAACATAATATAAATGTGTATTATTATTAGAAATACATAGTTAATAGAATGTAATAATTATGATTAACTTTATTAATTTTATTTGCATTAGAATGTATGACAATCGGGGGCCACACTGTTCATGCATTAATTTGAGATATTTATAAAAAATATCTCAAAAAAACTTAAAATTTTCCAAGGTTGCTTTATTGTTTTAGGAGTATGGCATAGTATATATCCATTCACCAATAGATGGCACCTTCAGTTTAAAAATCAACATTAAAAATCCACTTTAAAACTATTCTGCAAGTTATTTATTTCAAATTGATTCAAGCAAAATATCCAATAAACAGTCAGATGTCCAGCAATTTAAAATGTCTATTCAAAGTCATGCCAATAAAGATTTATACATCCAGTCTTTTCATATTTTATAACTTTTACTTATTTCCTGTTAGGGTGCAGTTTCTCTCTGCCTCTCTTTAATCGCTGCTTACAAACATTCCAGAGAGCCTCTTTTCCTGGATTAATTTTCTCTTTGGGTCAAATCCTAAACAAAAATTAAAATTCACCTCAACCAACTTCAATCAATGTCCACTTATACTGCTCCAGCTGTCTTAGTTTCTTCGGCTGTCCCTGCTTCACGGTTGCCATAATCACCACTTCATCTTCATCTTCGGCAGAGAGTGAAGAAACCCTGGGTCTAGCAGGAGAGCCACTACTCTCCACGACCTGCAGGATGCCCCCCCTTGTGAGTCACCCCTACGGGTGACTTTAGGCCCTTGGGGGGGGTCCTCCAATGAAAAGGATTCGGTGTAGGGATGCGGAGCCACGCTTCACTGTGTCGATCTCACAGCGATGTCACCAGAATTGTCCCCTGGAGACATTTCCTGGAAGGAGGAAAAGTGCCCTTCGAGGTCTGGACTGATCACAAAAACCTCGACGCTCTAAAAAAAAAACAACCCAGAAAACTATCTCCCAAATAAATCCACTGGGCACAATATTTCAGACAATTCAAATTTGAACTGAAGTACATCCCGGTGGGAAAATGTCTGCTAGCTGATGCCCTATCGAGAAAACTCCAATTTGATAGCCACAGGGAAGAAGTCATCCATGCCATCATTCCCCTCTTGCAGTCAGCCGCCCAAGTCACCACCAGGGGCCAAGCCAGGCAACAACCCAACCCTGGGTGGGACAAACTGATAGCGGCACTGAAAACGGCACTTCTTACTGACCCATAGCTCATAGATAATAGAGACATCTTGACCATGAGAGATGGACTGGCTTGGAAAGGATCAAAACTGTTTGTACCTACCAATTTAAGACTGGAAGTGCTACGGCGCAGCCACAATTCTCGATTAGCCAGCCATTTCAGGTTCTTGAAAACCCTACATCTAGCCAGGAGGCAATTTTGGTTGCCAAAAATGAATGGTGATGTAGAAGACTATGTGAAAATCTATGCCACTTGTGCTGCCATGAACATGAGACCAGGGAAACCCCCTGGGCTCCTCTAGAAAAGTAGCTAGCCCCAGGAGACCTTGGGAGATTGCAATGGAGCTCCCAGAGAGTGGGGGAAATACAGTCATTTGGAAGTAATCGACTTGTTTTCAAAACAAGCCCACTTCACAGTCTGTTCGGGATTGCAATCAGCAAAAAAACTGGTGAAGATATTCATCAAACAGATTTACTGATTGCACGAAATATCCCACCGGATCATCTCAGATCAAGGAGTCCAATTTACAGCTAAATTTTGGAGAGAGTTCCTGAGATTGGTCAGATCCACACAAGGACTTAGTTCAACTAAGAGTATGAACGGAGCTGCAGAATGAGCAAACGCAATGGTGGAACAATATATAAGATGCTATGTGGATTACCAACAGGAGAACTGGGCAGACCTGCTGCCATTTGAAAAAGTGGCTTACAACAACACTGTGCACAGTAGCACCAGATTAACCCCCTTCCAGGTCACCAGCAGCATGGATTTTTGTACCCATGCTCAACTGCCAGAGAACTGCCCACTCTTCCATGACCGAATGGATGGTGTTGCAGAAGAAGGGCTGGGAGAATACTAAAAAAGTGCTAGTGGAAGTTGCTGAGGCATACAAAAAGCAAGCAGACAAACACTGATCTCTTTAAACTCCTTTCCATGTGGGAGATCGGGTTTATCTAATAACTAAATACATATGACTAAAGCTGCCTAGTAAAAAGCTGGTACCTACGTTTTTAGGTCCATTCCCAATAGTGAAAGTAATTAATCCAGTGACAGTTCATCTTAACCTCCCCCTATTCTAGGGAAAGTGCATCCTGTTTTCCTCTATAGTTTGCTGAAGCCAGTCATAGGGTCCAGATTAAGACCGCAGGCTCAACCACCTCCCAATCTATGGTCATGCAAGGAGAAACCCATTATGAAGTTAAAAAGATTTTAGACTCTAGGTTATATAGAGGTAGATTGCAGTATTTAGTGCATTGGAAAGGGTACCCTTTGTCTGAGGCTACTTGGGTTAAAAGCTGGGATGTGGAAGCAGACAGACTAGTAAAACAATTCCATGATAAATACCCTGATAAGCCAAAGGGTCCCCCTGGGGGGGAGAGGTGATTAATATGTTGAATTAACCCCCTGTGTTACTCTCACTGCAGGACATGATCCTGCAATCAGGGAGGGGGCGCTCTGTCAGGCCTGGAAGCCATCTTTTGCATTGGATCTTCAGGCCTACCACATTTACTACTGTGGGAAACTGGGAGGGGGGATTGTATGAAGCATGGGTGATATATAGACATAGTAACATTCATTTCTCAGAATGTCAAGGACATCTTGCCCTGCACCTGGAGGGCTAGAACTGGGAGGCATCTCCAGTTGGGATGGTGCCTTGATTGGACCATGTGATGGACATGTGGGTGCTGGGCAGAGACTTGGACTTTCCTTTGGGTAGGGAAAACCTGGAAGCTTTCAGATTTGGGTTTTCCCAGATGTGCCAATATGACATTTCTAATAAAATGGAACTTTGAGGAATTTCAAGCCTAGGAGTCTTTTTTTGTTGGTGGTGTTACTTGGAACCTTGACATATTGACTACCATGGGCTAAATGGTCTGTGCATGGAAAACATGTTCCCACTACCACTAATGAAGGACATGCTGGCCCATCTATCTAAGGGCAAGATCTTCACCAAACTGGACTTACAAGAAGCCTATTATCATGTCAGGATTAAGGAGGGGGACAAATGGAAAAGTATGAGCACATGAAGCTCGTACAGGCAGTGTTGAAAAGGCTGCAAGCCGCAGAATTATAAACTAAACTTGCAAAATGCGAGTTTCATCAAGATAAAATTGACTATTTCAGCTTGCATTAATCTTGCATGGCAGAGTGGAATTGGATCTGGAGAAAGTGGAAGTAGTATTGTGGTGCCTCCCCTCACACTAGGAAGCAATTCCAAAGCTTCCTAGGGTTTGCAAACTTGTACCAATTCATCCCTCTTCACCCAGATCACCCTACCCATTATTAACTTGCTAAAGACTAAGAGAGAGGGTAAACCCTAGCTAATCACTAAGATGGACTGTGGACCAAGTGGCATTTGAAAAATTCAAACAGCTGTTTGCAGTGGAACCAATGTTAAAGCACCCTGATCCAAATGCCTGTTTTGGGATTCAGACAGATGATGTGATGTGGCAGTAGAGGCAGTGAGGATGCAAGAAAAATCCCAGGGAATCCTTCAACCCTGTGCCTATACTTCTAAAAAAATTGATTGAAATGGAGGTGGGAAAAGGAGGGGAAAATGAGGCTTATGCAGTCCAATGGGCACTACTAACTTGACGGCATTTCTTAGAGGAGTCAAAAAAAACCTTTTGAAGTCTAGACGGACCATAAGAATTTAGAAGCCCTAAAAATATAACGTACCGTATTTTCCGGCGTATAAGACGACTGGGCGTATAAGACGACCCCCAAATTTTTCTGTTAAAATATAGGGTTTGGGCTATACTCGCCGTATAAGACTACCCCTCTTCCAACGCGCACCAAATAAAAATTAAAAAAACATCAGCTGGCTCACCCACAATGTAAAAGCAGCTGTGCTAGACCCAAAATGGCCCCTGAAACAAGCAGGAACCTCACACAGCCACAAAAAGCCACAAAAAACAACTTTCACACTTTACACACACACAACACAACACAACACAACTGGCTCATCCACAATGTAAAAGCAGCTGTGCTAGACCCAAAATGGCCCCTGCAACAAGCAGGAACCTCACACAGCCACAAAAAGCCCAAAAACCCAACTTTCACACTTTACACACACAAAATTCCACATACAGCTCTGTGAGATTTTGTGTGTTTGTGTAGTTAGAGTGAAACACTACAGAAACACACTAAATCTCAGAAAGCTGCACAAATTTTATTTTATTTTATTTTATTTTTATTTTTATATGAAAGCTAAATTTAAAACTTCCTAAACTTTAAATGGCTAGGTCTAAAAAAGAACAACTAAAAAAAAACCCAATTAACTATTTTTTTTTTAAAGATCCCAAAGGGGAAAAAAACTTACCCAATAGAACAGGGGTCTCCAACCTTGGCAACTTTAAGACTTGTAGACTTCAACTCCCAGAATTCCTCAGCCAGCTTTGTTTTGCTGGCTGAGGAATTCTGGGAGTTGAAGTCCACAACTCCCTGCCTGCTTGATTGCAGGCAGGGAGTTGCTTGCTGATGGAATGGATTCAGGCAAGCGAAGCAAGGCAAGCAGCTAAGGCAGTGGTTCTCAACCTTCCTAATGCCGCGACCCTTTAATACAGTTCCTCATGTTGTGGTGACCCCCAACGATAAAGTTATTCCTAAAACCATCAAAAATATGTGTTTTCCGATGGTCTTAGGCCAGGGGTCCCCAACCTTTTGGACCTCAGGGACCACCAACTTCATAATTTTAAATTTTGCGGACCACTAATACGAATCCAGTGCACCGCTTGTTGAAGCACCTGGACTCCCAGTACGGGATGGGGTCCTTCAGGCACTCTCCCTCCTGTCTGTCTCTCTCTCTCTGTCTCCCACTCTTTCTCTCTCATTCTCTCTTTCTCTCTCTCTCATTTTCGCTCTCTCTCTCTCCCTCTCTTTCTTTCTCTCCCACTCTTTCTCATTCTCTCTTTCTCTCTCCCCCTCTCTCATTCTCTTTCTCTCTCCCCCTCTCTCATTCTTTCTTTTCCCCACTCTTTCTCTCTCTCCCCCCTCATTCTCTTTCTCCCCCCTCTTTCTCATTTTCTCTCTCTCTCATTCTCTCTCTGATTCTTTGATTCTCTTTGATTCTCTGTCTCTTTCTCTGTCTCTCATTCTCTCTTTCTCTCTCTCTCTCTGATTCTCTGTCTCTGTCTCTCTCTCTGATTCTCTCTGTCTCTGTCTCTTTCTTTCATTCTCTTTCATTCTGTCTTTCTCTCTCTTTCTCTCTCTCTCTCTGATTCTCTGTCTCTTTCTCTGTCTCTCATTCTCTCTTTCTCACTCTGATTCTCTCTGTCTCTGTCTCTTTCTCTCATTCTCTTTCATTCTGTCTTTCTCTCTCTCTCTCTGATTCTCTGTCTCTTTCTCTGTCTCTCATTCTCTCTTTCTCACTCTGATTCTCTCTGTCTCTGTCTCTTTCTCTCATTCTCTTTCATTCTGTCTTTCTCTCTCTTTCTCTCTCTCTCTGATTCTCTGTCTCTTTCTCTGTCTCTCATTCTCTCTTTCTCACTCTGATTCTCTCTGTCTCTGTCTCTTTCTCTCATTCTCTTTCATTCTGTCTTTCTCTCTCTTTCTCTCTCTGTCTCACTCTGATTCTCTCTCTCTCATTCTCTCTCTGATTCTTTGATTCTCTTTGATTCTGTCTCTTTCTCTGTCTCTCATTCTCTCTCTCTCACTCTTTCTCTCTGATTCTCTCTGTCTCTTTCTCTCATTCTCTTTCATTCTGTCTTTCTCTCTCTTTCTCTCTCTGTCTCACTCTGATTCTCTCTCTCTCATTCTCTCTTTCATTCTTTGTCTCTTTCTCTCTGTGTCTCATTCTGATTCTCTCTCTTTCTCTCTCATTCTCTCTCTCTCTCATCTCATGGGCCAGCCAGTGTCTTGGGGCTGAGAGGAAGTCAAGCATCTCCCTGAGAGACTGAGGGCCGAAAGAAGTGTGGGAGCGAAGCACTACTTGAACTTGTGCGGCATGAGCATTCGCCTTGGTATATTTGCGCCAGCCGATGGCCAAGGCAGCCCTCATCTGTCTGCTGAAAGTGCAGCATCAGGATTCTGCCTTGCTATATTTGCGGCGCAAGGCAGCCTTTGTTTCCTGTTGCTTGGGACTCAGAGCGGTAAATAGCGTCTGATCTGGAGAGCAGCTGGATTTTGCTCTCTAATCCGGATGCCAGATCGGCCCCCTGCAAACTCTCGTCTCTCGAGGAGCGCTCCCTGAAGTGGGGCTGGAAACTTTGGTTGGACTGCTCGAGAGAGGAGAGCTTGCAGGGGGGCGATCTGATGTCTGCAATGGAGAGCGGCATCCGGCTTTTTCTCTCCGCTGTAAGAGCGCTGTAAGAGCGCCAGCCCTCATCTCCTAATGCTTGGGACTCAGAGCGGTAAATGGTGACTGGTCCGGGGAGCAGCTGGATTTTGCAGTCCCAAGCATTAGGAGATGAGGGCTGCCACTCTTACAGCGCTCTTACAGCAGAGAGAAAAAGCCGGGTGCCGCTCTCCATTGCAGACATCAGATCGCCCCCCCTGCAAGCTCTCCTCTCTCAAGCAGTCCAACCAAAGTTTCCAGCCCCGCTTCAGGGAGCGCTCCTCGAGTTTGCAGGGGGCTGATTTGGCATCTGGATTAGAGAGCAAAATCCAGCTGCTCTCCGGACCAGTCACCATTTACCACTCCGAGTCCCAAGCATTAGGAGATGAGGGCTGCCGCTCTTACAGCGCTCTTACAGCGGAGAGAAAAAGCCGGATGCCGCTCTCCATTGCAGACATCAGATCGCCCCCCTGCAAGCTCTCCTCTCTCAAGCAGTCCAACCAAAGTTTCCAGCCCTGCTTCAGGGAGCGCTCCTCGAGAGACGAGAGTTTGCAGAGGGCCGATTTGGCATCCGGATTAGAGAGCAAAATCCAGCTGCTCTCCGGATCAGACACCATTTACCACTCTGAGTCCCAGGCAACAGAAGAGGAGGGCTGCCTTGCGCCACTCCTGACACAAATATACCAAGGCGGAATGCTGTTGCCGTACAAATGAAAGTAGTGCTTCACTCCCACAGCTTCCAGCCATCGCAAACGCCGCTTCTTCCCGCTTCTGCCGCCCCCTCCCCCACCGCCACAACAGCACCATTCATTCCGGATGGCGAGGGCTGCGCTCGTTTTTCTGTATTGCACCACCTGCAAAACCCCTGTGAAAGGGTTGTTTGACCCCCAACCACTGAGCTAAGGTAAGCAAGCCGGAGGGGGGAAAGTTTTTCCCTTCTCCGTGGCTCTAGCGGTCCCAGCTGAATTGCCTGATTAGCAGGCAAAGCTGGGATCGTCAGAGCTTAGATCGCCAGAGCCATTTAAGGCTCGTCAGAGTCTTTCGGGCTGGTCTGCCTGGTTACAGGAGAACGACATCCGGCGTATAAGACGACCCCCGACTTTTGAGAAGATTTTCATGTGTTAAAAAGTCGTCTTATACGCTGGAAAATACGGTAAGTTATCTCCCAAACAGGTTCACTAGGCACAATATTTCAATCATTTTAATTTCACTCTGCATTATGGGGGGAGGAGAAACTTTCTGGTAGACACCTTGTCCAGAGTGCCACAATACAATAGTGCCAAATCCAAAATAATCTGACCAGTCATTCCCCCAAAGCAGCTGGTCACTATGGTAACAACGAGAGCCCAGGGGAAAACAGCATCAAGTGTCCCCAATAAAATACTCAATAAATGTTGTGGCCCGCCAGCGGCCTGCGCGGATCGTGGCTGATCCGGATGACGAGGAGGCTGGTGTGGTATCGCACCAGAAGCCTGCGCAGCCGGCGCTCGCATCGGACAGCGAGGAGGCTGAAGAGGATGTGGTGCCAGAGGCAGAGACTCAGCCAGGGCCTTCAGAACCTCCAGAGGCTCCTTCAAGTGGAAATAGCGAAGTGGAGGAGCTTCTCCTCAATGCTTGAGCACGCAGGGCTGCCAAAAGGCAGGGGTGGCTACTCAGGAGGAGGAGGTCTCCTAGAGAGTAAGGCTTTAGGATAATTGGCCACTCCCTTAGCCTATTTAAGTCACACGTCATTAATAAGTTTCTTGCTAGAAACAACTTGTAGTTATCATCAGAGCATTTTTGGAAAAGTCTTATCTTGTTTTCTGGGCTGGTTGCCAACCTTTGCCGGACTTTGGTTTATTCTTGCTACTTAATAAATTTGATAAGGACCGTTGGTGTGTGTCAATATCCTCGGGATTCTGGAGCTGGGGCAGAACAATAAATTAAAAGCTGCCATGAAAGATGATAAATGGCTAGAAACCCACCAAGAAGAATGCACCATGAGGGATGGACTAGCCTGGGTAGGAGTAAAACTATATGCCCCAGCCAGTTTGCACAGCACCATCCTACAAAACTGCCATGATTCATGGGCAGCAGGACATTTTGGCTTTGTCAAAATGCTGCATTTGGTCAAGCAGCAGTTCTGGTGACCCAGTCTTAAAAAAGACATTGAAAGCTAAGTGGCTAGCTGCCCATCTGTGCCTCAGCAAAACAGGGACCAGGGAACCCATGGGGTTACTGCAGCCAGTAGCAAATCCTAAAATACCATGGAAGGAGATTTTCATGGACTTTAGTGGAGCTAGCAGGGAACACTGTAATTTGAATAGTTACAAACTTATTTTCCAAATAGGTGTATTTCATCCCCTTCCCAAAAATTCCATTGCACACACCCTAGCCAAACTCTTTGTTCAGCATGTTTATCAACTCCATGGAGTTTCTTTTTTAAAAAAAAATATTTTATTTTGATTAAAAGACAAAACAAAAACAGTAAACACAAATATGACAATACAATATATGCAACAAATAAACATATATCAAGTCTTACGACTTGTATTTTAGATATTCACATCAGTAAACTATATTCCTCTATATATACCTCTATACCTTTACATATATAACGATATCTTAAATTCCCTTTTTGATTTATTGTTTTCTTTTTTGGTACTTAGATCCTATCTAGCTTTTCCCTTTCTTTTTTCATGTACCTAGTTCTATTTTGTTTTCCTTTTCTCCAGCCAATCCTACCATCTTTGCCATACTAGATAATATTCAGTATCTTCTTTTTCCTTCATTTCTTTCGTAAGTTTATCCATCTCTGCGCATTCCATCACTTTTAAAATAATTTTATCTTCTGGTGGTGTATCTCCCGATTTCCAGCTCTGAGCAAAAATGATTCTTGCTGCTGTTAAAATATGGGTAATTAAGTACTGTATTTCTTTTTCATATTGGGTTGTAAATATTCCTAATTAATAGGTTTTTGGTTTCAGTGGGACTCCCTGACTTATGATTTCTTCTATTTGGTTTTTAACCATTTTCCAGAAATGTTTTGCTTTGTGGCAGGACCACCACATGTGGTAATATGTTCCTTTTTGTATTTTACATTCCCAGCAGTCTGGCAAAGTGTTGGGGAACATTCTCGCTAGGCACGCTGGAGGGAGGTGCCACCTGTAAAACATTTTATAGATTTTTTTTTATAGAATACAGACATTGTTGGTTTACTATTTACTTTTTTCCATTTATCCAATTCCATATTATAACCAAAAAAATTTGCCCATATAATCATGTTTTCCTTGACCACCTCCTCTTCTAATTTATAATTTAATAAATAGTTATAAATTTTGGTTATTAATTTGTCATTTGTTCCCAATAGAATTTTATCTAAATCATTTGGTTCTTTTTGAAATCCAAATTGTGTCAAGTCCATTTTATATCTAGATTTTATTTGTAAATACAGCCATCAATCAATGTCTGTACCCTGTTCTCTCAATTCTTCTCATGATCTTAGCTCTCCTTTACTGTTCAATAATTCTTTGTAAGTTCTCATTTTATTTATATCCATTGCATTGGGGTATATTTGTGCTTCCATCATTGAGAGCCATTCTGGAATTTTATCATAATGGTTTTTTCTAATCTTTGACCAGGTCTTTAAGAGTGCTTCTCTAATAATGTGTCTTCAGAAATATTCATGCTGTTTGTCTCTATCCTCCCATAAGAATGTGTGCCACCCTTTCAATAAGTCAAACCCTTCTATTGTCAGTATCTGTACGTTTTTAAGTTCTATCCAATCTTTTATCCAGATGAGTGATGTTGCTTTATGGTATAATTGCCAGTCTGGTAGTCCCAGTCCACCTTTTTCTCGTGTGTCCTGAAGATGTTTTAATTTAATGCCCTTTTCCAGTGGTGGGATTCTGCCGGTTCTAGGGGGTTCGGCCGAACCCTTTGTTAAATTGCTGGCTTGCCCTGCCCCTTGCCCCGCCCCTCTGCACCACTATTTATTGCCAATAAATAGTGGTGGGCGAGGGGCAGGCGAGCCAGCAATTTAACAAATGGTTTGGTGTTTTTTTGTAATTTTATTGGCCCGCGGAGCTTCAGCATAGGCTAATTAGCCCTTGCTTAGATCGGCTCCCGACTCTCAGCTGATTTGCTCTCAGCTGTTTTGCTCAGTGCTCTGCTGCTTGCTTGCAAAGAGTGCTGATTTTCTTCCCCCTAGCTATGCTGAAAAACAAAACAGAAAGTAAAGTAGGCTGTTGGCTTTGCTGTTGTTGCAACGGTGGAAAATTAGGCAAGCAGATTTCTTTTCTTTTTCCTCACCAAAAAAGGTAAAAAAGCTCTATTTAGGGAATTGTAATAATTGAGATACTATTAATTGTATACTGTGTTGCAAGCAGAAATGGTTAAGTTGTGGTTTGGAGCAATATATGGGGGAAATTATTTGGTTTATTATTATTGGTAAATATAATTAATTGATTTGTAAGAATTTGGATTGCATGGAAATAATTGGAATATTCATGTTCATATTGATTAATATACAAAAAAGGTAGTTATATAACTAATTGATTTATATTAAAATGTTGAATTTATATTAAACAACTGTAATATTATATAATTAACCAATGCGAGGATGGATATAAAAATAGATGACAATGGGAAGGGGTATAATATAGAATAGAAGGGAAAAATTGAATTTGATTAAGATTAGAGAGGAAGATGAAGGGTAATATTGGTTTTTTACAAAAATAGATGAGGAATAAATATGGCAAAAAGGAAATATAGAAATTATAAATTTAATTGAAATGACTAAACACTGTTTAAATTTGTGAACCGGCCAAATACTCTGTTCAAAAAAAATACATTGTATGTTTGTATGTGTGTTTCTAATTATTGTTATTTATTCATATTTGTTCTCTTTTATTCTTTAAAGTTTAACAATTCATTCTTTATCTTAATATCTTTATATATGTTTGGGGTTGGTTTTCTTCCCTTTCATCTTTTTTATTGTACAGCAATCTTTCTCCTCAAACCTACCACCTCTCTCTTTTCTTTCCTTCTTACTTTCTCTTCCTCCCCTTCTTCTCCTCCCTACTTCCTCTTCCTTTCTCCTTCTCCTCCTCTCTTCCTCCCTCTCTTACCCTCACTCCTACTCTAATTTCCCTTCCCTCCCTTCATCCCTCTCTATTGCTGTATCCTTTTATGCATATGGACTACTCAGAGGGCTGAAAAAATTATTTCTGACTGGTCCTCACACTTTTGACCAGTCCTCAAACTTACGACTGTCCTCACATTTTACGTTTTTGCCCTATCTTATCACCATGGTGAAGAGAAGCAGTTGTGAAATGAGTGACACAGTTGTTAAGAATGCTACAATGGGCATAAATGATGACCAGTCATAAGTGCGAAGACTGGTCAAAATTGTGAGGACCTGTCAGAAATCACTTTTTTCAGCCCTCTGGGTAGTCCTTTTGTGCATATGGACTACTCAGAGGGCTGAAAAAGTTATTTTTGACTGGTCCTCACACTTTTGACCAGTCCTCGAACTTACGACTGTCCTCACATTTTACGTTTTTGCCCTATCTTGTCACCATGGTGAAGAGAAGCAGTTGTGAAATGAGTGACATGGTTGTTAAGAATGCCGCAATGGGCATAAATGTGAGAATGGTGATAAGTGTGAGGACCAGTCAAAAGTGCGGGGACCAGTCAGAAATGACTTTTTTCAGCCCTCTGTAGTCCCTATGCAGATAGCCACGCCCATTGGTCACATGACGAGCTAGCCACGCCCACCTGGTCACATGACCACCAAGCCACACCCCCAACTAAGCCACACCCACAGAACTGGTTGTTAAAAAAATTGAATCCCACCACTGCCCTTTTCCCTTGTCAAATATAGTCTGCGATCATTTTATTGAAATCTTTGAAAAAGGCTCTTCCTGGGTTTATCAGAATTACTTGAAATAAATATATCCTTGGTAGTATATTCATCTTGATGGATGCGATCTTTCCTAAAAGTGATAAATGCAGTTTACTCCATATTTCTAGGTCTTTTTTTATCTGTGTCAGGGCATTGATTAATCCCATGTTTGGCTCTGGGACAAATCACCCTGATTTAATTAGAGGATGGATCGAGGCCTCTCCAAGTTGCAATATTCTGAAAAGAAACGCGAAGAAAAGTTCTCTAATAAAACTCATTTATTTGTTATAAAGAAAAAACACCTCACTAACTAAGAAAGATAAATTGTTTCATTTTGGCAAGCGAGGTCTCCTGCCGGTCCAGCTGGACCTCTCTGGCAGGAGAACAAAGGAAAAGTGTGTGAAGGAATGTGAAAGAATGTGGGTGGATGAACATGTGTAGAAGCTTTTGATAACAATTCTTGGCAAGGTACGGAAAGTCTGACAGTCCAGAAATAATTAGCTCAGCTGGTAAATAAAATAACGCAGTGACATTTCCCTTCTTTTGCCAGTTGAGCGAATATCAGTACATCATCAAATAAGGCACATCTTCTTACGCAGATACTCGTGTTGAGCTGCTGGGAGTGGTTTGTTGAGCATATCAGCAATTTGATCATGTGTAGATACATATTGCATTTTAACAAAACCTTTTTTCACTAAATGTTTTATGTTTTGATAATGGATGTCAATGTGTCTGGACCTAGAATCTGTAAAATGAGATTCAGAAATATAAACCACAGATTCATTGTCTTCCATCATGGTGATCGGTCGGATCAGGTGTGTCCAGATATCTGTGACTAAAGCATCAAACCAAGTTAGGGAATTACATGCATCTAAAACACAAGCATATTCAGCTTCAGTAGATGAACAAGAAACAAAATTCTGTTTACGTACTTGCCAATAAACAGGACATCGGTTTAAGAACATCATATAACCTGAAGTACTTTTGCGTGATTTCTTATCACTTGCCCAATCAGAATCTACATAACAACATAATTCTGCATAATCAGTATGTGTTGGTTCTAACAATAATTTCAAATGTTTAGTGTATTTTAGGTATCTCAATAATTTCTTAATACATGTCCAATGAAACTGTTTTGCCTTACCTACGTGTCGAGATAAAAGATTAACACTAAGTGCAATGTCGGGTCTGGTCCAACTACTAATGTATAACAGTGACCCAATGACTGAACGATAAAGTGTTTGATCCTCGAACTCAGGACTTGCTTCTTGTGTCAAGTTATGAAAATCTGTTTGCATGGGTGTCTTTGTTGTGTTAGCATCTTTCATGTTGCAATGATGCAAAATTTGTTCAATTTTATTTTCTTGTGAAAGACTAAACCCCTTCTGTGTCTTTTCAATCTGAACACCTAAATAAGTGCTAATATGACCCAATGATTGAATGTGAAGTATCTCTGCAAAGCTTTGGCAAAAATTTCACTCATTTGCTTATTTGGACCAATATAAACAATATCATCAACATAAACAAGAACTATCTCATATGCATTGTTAGATCTTTTTGTGAACACGCACTCATCAGTTTCGGACTTAATAAAGCCCATTGAATTTAGTTTGTCAATAAGACATAAATACCACATTAAACCAGATTGTTTCAGACCATAAAGACTTTTGTTTAGGAACCAGGTATCCCCTTCTTGCTGTCGGAATCCTGGAGGACTTCTCACGTAGATCTCTTCATCTAGGTCTGCATATAGATAAGCCGTGTCAACATCAAACTGGAAAACTTCTAAACCAAGGATAGTTGCAGTTGCTAAAGCAATTTTTACACTCTCAGTTCTGACCATCGGTGAGTAAGTATTTGTGTAGTCCTCAGGATAACATTGAGCGAAACCCTGAGCTACAAGTCTGGCTTTGTACAGTGACTCACCATTTGGTTTCTTTTTGATTCTATAGATCCATCGAATGCCAATGATCCTTTTGTTTGCTGGAGGTTTTGCAGGTGTAAATACTTTAAGTTTCTTTAGACTGTCCATTTCAACCTGCATTGCTTCATACCATTTGTCTTGCTCTGAATCAGGGAGCTGCTTGATTTGTGTTAAATTATCAGGTGGAAGTATAACATTGCAAATCAAAAGTAAGGGTGCTTTTGTCAGTTGCCAAGAATATTGTTGTGGAGGGATTCCTTTTGTGACCCTCTTGGAACGTCTCGGGACAACAGTCCAGTCTTCTTCTGCTTCGTACTCATCCTCACTTTCGTCGCTAGCATCAGCATCCATGGTTTGCGAAGACGGAACATCGGGTTGAGAAGAACCAGTGCAATCTTGATCATCAATCTGCGTAGCATCAGCAATATCATCTCTAGGAAAATAAACTCCAGGATCATTGGAATGAATCCTGGACCAGTCAATATCTTCCTCAAAATTAGCAGATTGGGAAATCACAATTACATGTTTAGAGTCAATAAATCTGCTCCATTTTGAGTTATCATCAATACCCATAAATCTCAGTCTCTTTGCTGCTGGACTTCCTTTTTTTCTTTGAGCTAAGGGAATGTTCACCATAGCGTATGAACCAAAAATATGGATGTTTTTAAGATCGGGCTTGTAGCCATACAACATGAAGAAAGGAGTCTGATTTGTTACACTGCTCCAAGTACGGTTGACAATGTAATTTGCATACTTTATAGCTTCACCCCAGTATATCATATCAAAGTTGGTGTCTTGTAGGAGACAATGCATCATGGTTTGCAGGACCTCTCCATTGTGAGCCGGTGTATCAGGGGGCGAAGTCTGATAAATAATTCCATTCTTACGCATCCAGTCCTGGAAACGCTGAGACATGAATTCAGCACCACGATCACTCTGGATTCTGGCGATGCGAACTTGGTGTTGGGTAGAAACAAGGGCTGCAAAGTCTTTAAAGATCTGAAAGGTCTCTGATTTTTCTTTCATAGGATATACATATCCATATCTAGAGTAATTATCAACAATTGTTAGAAAATATTTTCTACCACCAAATGATGGCGGGAAAGGACCAACTATGTCAGTGTGAACCAAATCAAAAATGCCTGTTGACAGGCGTGTAGCGTGTTTGGGAATGGCTGCTGCTTTTGATTTGGCCTTTTTGCATACAGCACAATCCAAAAACACCTTACACCCCTTTAGATCCAAACCTTTTGCAAACTCTGGCATCTTCCTAAGAACACGGAAACTGGCATGCCCCAATCTTCTATGCCATTTATGGATACACCTGGAATGCAAAGGTTTACCAATTAGTGAATTCTCAACATTAACAGTTTTATGAGGAACCTCAGGCTTGCTCTGAGCAACCTGTTTACCAATTATATTTTTGTTGGCTTTAGGAGCCTTAGGAATAGCAACAGGATCTCTCTCTGGAGCATCTCTCTCTGGGCCTGTGCTCTCCTTTTTTGGAGTTTGTATACTTGCCTGTGTTTGCGGTTTAGGCTTTGGCTTTAAATAATAAATACCACCAATTAATATGGTTCCAGCAACAATATCTCCATCTTTAACTATGTAACTTGCATTTTCAAGGTGGTGAACCTGGAATTTTAACATTCTAGACAGGTGACTCTGACTAAGCAAGTTACTGGTTGTTGTTGGTATTTAATAAACATCAGGAATGAATGCATCGAGCTCTTCAACATAAACAGTTCCTTTTCCTTTGACCTGACAAGGATGATTGGAAAAAGAATAAAGTTCACGTAGTTCAGGTTTAGGCTCGTGCATCTCTGTGAAAAGTTCCTTTCTGTAGGTAACATGCAATGCTGCACCACTGTCCAAAGTCCACAGGAGTCGTCTGTCATACTCAGGTTGAGGTTGTGGATCATTGGTTAAAGCTAATGTGGCGAGTGGAGTTTGTGGATCACGCCGGGGACCACGACTACCTTGTCTTCCGCCTCTGCCTCTGCCTCTGGAATCTGTTCCTCTGGGCTGGTACATGACGGGAGCTGGAACTTGTTGGGGACAATCCTGGGTGGCATGTCCCACACGATCACAGGTGTAGCATCTTGGCATCCTTGGAGCGTAGGTCCTTCCTCGGAAGGGGCACCTAGCTGGAGCTCTTGATGCGGGTGGTCCTCTCAAATGTGGTGTGGCCAACATGAATGCCTCTTCTTCAATTAAAAGTCTACAGACATTGTCCACTGTGCGTTGAGCAATTGGGACTTGGTTAATTTTTGCAACAGTATCTTTCCATTCATAATTCAAAGAGTTAATAATGATGCTGATCATTTGAATGTCTTCAATGTTATGGCCTCTTTCTCTCAATTCTGTTCTCAGACCTTTCAGTTTGGTCAAATGTCCTCCAATTTGTTCACTGGGTTTCAATCTCGAACCGTGGAGTTCAGACATGAATAAACATGAAGATTCAATTGAGATAGGCCTGTAGCAATTTTCCAATTCAGCCCAAATTTGTTGGGCTGTTGTATTTGGTGGAAAAGTGACCTGCAGTTCAGTATCCATGGACATCAATAATGTTGTGCGAGCCCTTATCTCTAAATCTCTTATTGCATAAGTCCAAGGTTGAGCAGGAGGATTAAAAACCATGCAGTGAGTGCCTTCTCTAAGAAGCAATAGTGTGATCTCGCTGACCCAGGCTTTGTAATTGTGTCCTGACATTTTTAGTTTTGACTCACCAGTTAGTGGAGAGACAGAAAATGCCTGGTAAGGAGCCTGCATTTGATATCCTGGCTGTGCTGGCAGAAATGCCTGTGGTATTTGCTGTGCCTGTTGTGGACCTAAAAATGGTCTTGGTTGTGCCATTGGAGGTGGGCACTTGTGGCTGGGGCACATATGCAAGCATTTGTAGCTGCTGGGGCACATATGGAATGTGCTGTATTCCAGTTGCTATTTGTGCTTGAGCTGCAATATTGGCGTGACCTGCTGGAGATGCAGTCATTTGCCTTTGCTGCCCTAAGCGTGGCTGTGTTCCATCTAAAAAGACACCATCACCACCAGGGGGTGTTGGAGTTTGAGCCCATGGAGACACTTGTGGCATTTCAGCTTGAATCTCTGAGTGAGTTAGAGACAGGTTTGCCAGGGTCTGCTGTAGTAATTTAAAGTGTTCATCTAAGCTCCTTTCTCTTTCAGCTTCCTGTAGTAAATTACTTTCGCCAGCAGATGGTGCTGCACCTTTAGCTTCAGGCAGCTTTGCAGTTACAAGAAATGACTGTGTGGCAGGTTTATATGTAACTTGATCAGGGAGACTTTCATGTGACGTATGCAGTGCTCTTTGCCTTAATTGGCCTGACACAGAATCCACCAGCGAGAGTGTCTTTGGCTCTGAGGAAGAAGACAATATGGCGCTTTTTGAAAATCTTAAGTCACGAGATTCTCCCTTATCTTGCTCAAGCATAGATATAGCCATTTTTGCCTGGGATAGCTCCTGTTCATAGAATTTTATACGGTTACGATAGGCTTTCATAGCCAGCTCATCCAGGGTGAGCTTAGAGCTTCGAGGAGAATAATGAATTGTTTCTCTCTCTGCATGGGAGTAATTTTGCTCGGCAGTTTGCTTTGGCCTTGCACCGAGCATTACAAATTCAGAATGTTCTGGGAGGACTTTTTGAGAGCATGCATATTCAGAAGAAGACGTCACTGACCTCAGTTCCAGTACGTTATCTTCAAAAGCAATTTCTCTGTTATCTCCCTTCGTTCCTTCTCCCACGGCTTCTTCTTGTTCCAGGCGTGTGGCTGTAGTAAGGGGCTGGAAATCTGAAAACCTCCTTTCTGCCACCTTCTCAGCAAAATACATTTTGTATTTGTTTTTCTTCTGTTTCGGCATCTTAGCAAAATAATTAGCGTACCTCAGTAGCTAAAAACTAATTGCCTATGCACTCTTATCAGAAATAACAAACAAGGAAAAAAGCCATAAATCAACCGTCCGAGGCTACCAGATGTCAGGGCATTGATTAATCCCATGTTTGGCTCTGGGACAAATCACCCTGATTTAATTAGAGGATGGATCGAGGCCTCTCCAAGTTGCAATATTCTGAAAAGAAACGCGAAGAAAAGTTCTCTAATAAAACTCATTTATTTGTTATAAAGAAAATAAAACACCTCACTAACTAAGAAAGATAAATTGTTACATTTTGGCAAGCGAGGTCTCCTGCCGGTCCAGCCGGACCTCTCTGGCAGGAGAACAAAGAAAAGTGTGTGAAGGAATGTGAAAGAATGTGGGTGGATGAACATGCGTAGTAGCTTTTGATAACAATTCTTGGCAAGGTACGGAAAGTCTGACAGTCCAGAAATAATTAGCTCAGCTGGTAAATAAAATAACGCAGTGACAATCTGTTTTGCCAATTTGTTGTAATTGTCTTCCTTAAGTGTTGATCCTTTGTTAGTGAGCCAGATTCCTAAATATTTTACTTTTTTAACTATTTGTATTCCTTTTTTTTCTTTTTCTTTTCCTTTATTTTATCTTATACACCCAACAAACATTAAATCTATAGCGGTCTACATCACAATGCGAGATATAACTATTTGTATTCCTAATTTGTCCTCTAATTCTTTTCCTTGTGCATTTGTGAGATTCTTCGTTATTATTTTTGTTTTTTGTTTAGTGATTTTAAGTCCAGCTACTTTCCCATATTGTTCTATTTTTGCCAACAATTTCGTTCCTGTTTGTGCTGGTTGTTCTATAATAAATACGATATCGTCGGCAAATGCTTGTAGTTTGTATTCCTCATTCTTGATTTTTAATCCTTTTATTTCTTTGTCCTTCCTAATTTCATTTAATAATATTTCTAATGACAATATAAACAGTAGAGGGGATTAGGGGGCATCCCTGTCTCACTCCTTTGGATATTTCAAATTGGTCCGTCATCTCTCCATTCATCCATACTTTTGCCGTCTGGGTGGAATAAATCCTCTTAATCATGTTTAGAAATTTGTCACCGAATCCCGTTGCTTCTAATTGTAATATAAAAAATTGCCAATTTAGATTGTCAAACGCTTTTTGCATGTCTAGAAAGAGTAGTGCCAATTGTTTGTCTGATTTTTGTTCATAGTATTTGAGGACATCAATTATTAATCTCGTGTTGTTTTTGATTTGTCTTCTTGGAATAAACGCATTCTGATCTGGGTGAATGTATTCTTTGATAATTTTTTTTAAATCTCTGTGTGATAATTAATGTGAATATTTATAATCTACATTTAGGAGTGATATTGGTCTGTAGTTTTTGATTTGTGAGGGGTCTGATTCTTCCTTGGGTATAAGTGTGATGGTTGCTTCAGTCCATGATTGGGGAATTTTGGCTTCTAAAAGTGCATCATTAAACATCTGTAATAAAATTTTATCCATTGGCTGTTGGCATGTTTTGTAAAATTCTGATGGTATACTCAAGCACTCGTCACTTCTCGTCTGGACTATTGTAACGCTCTCTACATGGGGCTCCCCTTGGGGTACACCCGGAGGCTCCAACTGGTGCAGAATGCGGCTGCGCGGGGGATTATGGGAGCGACGGGGCGCTCCCATGTGACTCCTCTCCTGCGCGAGCTGCATTGGCTTCCAGTGGACTTCCGGGTGCGCTTCAAGGTGTTGGTGATCACCTTTAAAGCGCTCCATGGCTTAGGACCAGGGTACTGACGGGACCGCCTTCTGCCACCAATAGCCTCCCACCGGCTGGTTCGCTCCCACAGAGAGGGCCTCCTCAGGGTGCCGTCGGCCAGACAATGCCGGCTGATGACCCCCAGGAGGAGAGCCTTCTCTGTGGTGGCACCTACCCTATGGAACAATCTACCCCCAGAGATACGAGTGATCTCCGACCTTCGGATTTTTCGTCGGGGCCTAAAAACTCATTTTTTCCAGTTAGCCGGTCTGTCTTGATTTTAGGGTTAGTTTTAAAATTTTAATATTGATTTTAATTGATAAGTTTTAAATTATGGGCCAAATTTATAAATTATTTTAACTTTATTTTTAACTGTGATGTTTTGTATAGATGTTTTTATCTTGGCTGTTCACCGCCCTGAGTCCGAAAGGAGAAGGGCGGTATAGAAATTTGAATAAAGTAAAGTAAAGTAAAGTATACCATCTGGTCCCAGGTTTTTATTGTTTTTCTGTTTTTTTCTTGCTTCTGTCAATTCGAACAGAGTAATCGGACTATTCAATAATTCTCTCTGGCTCTCTTTTAATTCTTGTATATTAATTTTACTTAAATATCTTTTGATATCTTCTTCTTGTAATTCTTCTTGTTTTTATAGACTCTGAAAAAAGTTCTTTGCTATTTGCTTTTTGTCTCCCTGTTTTGTTTGCATGTCCGAACTGATTTTGTTTTACCAGTTTGATTTTCCTTGCTATTTCTGTTGTTGTAATTAGATTTATTGTATCTTTTGTAAGGTTTATTCCTTCTTTAATTGTTTTACTGTGGGGCTCTTTTTGTAGGTCTGATTCATATATTTTTTTTTTGCAAAATATTTTTTTATTTTTTCCAACATAACACATAAAATACATCTCTTTCGAGAGTGAAGTCTCGATCCAGACATGAATAGTTACAATCACTTACATTTTGAAAAAGTTCCATTCACAATTTTCCATTATATCTATCAACATAGAAAAAAAATTAGTCATAAAACTCTAATATCTTAATCAGAACCATTCTACTATATCATCACCAATTTAATTTCCAGATACCTATTTAATTCATTATTATACTCATTTATAAATTCAATTATCTCTGGTTCTTTTCCAAGCTCTCCTCATTACACCTTTTAACATCAATATTAAAACATTAAAAAAAAAAAGAAAAAAAATCTAATCTTTTAGTCTAATTATTTACCTTACAATTTTTAACCACACATCTTAATTTCAACTTAGATACAGTTCTATTTTTTTATTCCAATTAATAAATCGAAATTCAGTCCATATTTCTTGATCTCTTGATCCCTTCATCAGATCTTTAAACTTTAAAGTTTTACCAATTTACCTTTAGTTTTACATATTTCATATTCTCAGATTTATCTCAAAATCCATATCCTCCTCCTTATCTCCTCCTATTATTGGCTGGTTTCCAGCATATTATTGTTTGGCTGATTAACAGCATATCCTCCTCCATACCTCCAGCTTTTGTTTGGCTGATTTCCAGCATACTTTATTTTGGCTGATTTCCAGCATACTTTATTTTGGCTGATTTCCAGCATAGTCACCTCCATACCTCCACCCTTTGTTGGCTAGTTTCCAACATATTGTATTTTGGCTGATTTCCAGCATAGTCACCTCCAAGCCTCCCACTATTATTTGGCTGATTTCCAGCATGTTTTGTCTTGGCTGATTTCCAGCATATTCTCCTCTGAGTCTCCTTCTCTTATTTGGCTGGTGTTACCAGCATATTTTCCTCCACGCCTACATCTGTTGTTTTAGCTATTTCATTTTATCTAATTCACATATTACATAAATTGCTTTTTCAATACCACAATTTGACTCAGTATAAATTTTAACAGATATCTTCTCATATATTTTCTCCTGGGTTATAAATTCCCTTTAAGATCATCTACTTCATATTTATTTTACATCTCAAAATTCATTTAAGCATTTAGAGCATTTAGAAAAATCATATTCTCATTCAATCATTTATAGTCTTATTTCATAACCAAATATATATGTTAATATAATCCAATTTAAAAGGAATGGAAGTAAGAGGTGGAAAAGAAAAGGAAAGGAAAACAAAAACAAAGAAGGAGAAAAGAGGGGAAGCAGAAATAGAGAAGTAAAAAAGAAAGCATCAAAAGGAGAAAGAAAATTAGAAATATAGCAAAGGGAAACAAACAAAAAAGATATAATACCTCATATCAATATTCCGATTTCAAATATACATTAAGCTTTACATTACCATTTTAGTCAAGCTATATTATTTTTCTTATCTTGCAACCTACTATAAGTCTTTTTCCAATCTGTCCAAAATTATTCTTTTTCAATTTCAATATTGTCAATGTTGAAAATTTTATAGAGTTTAATTCTTTTATATCATTCCATATATAATATCATCATCTCTTCTTTTAGTGCCACGCTTTTTTCCCCCTTTCCTTGCTGCGCTTGTTAATTCAGTTATAATTATTTCATTTTGTTTCTTTTTTCTTTCCATCAATAAAGCTTCCAATAGACAGATTGAATATCCCCCAAAATCAAAGCTCCTTATTTGTTGCCAGAGTAATCTAGTTAAAATAACAAGACACTTAGTTTCTCTTCTGAGCTGCTAGCAAGCAGTTACACTTTCACTTCTTCACAGTCTCCATCTTGTGTATTGCAAAGCTATCCGCTTGTCTTTTCCCTTTGTTTTAAAAAGTCCTGTTTATCGCCTCTTTCCTTTTTCTCTCTTTCAAGAATAATCCATTCTCGTTTAAAAAAGAAAAGTTTTCAAAGCTTATAAGAGCCTTGGTAGTACAGGGGTTTAAGGCACCCTGTTATTAAGCTGGTTATTAAGACCAGCTGCCTGCAATTACTGCAGGGTTCGAATCTCACCAAGGCTCAAGGTTGACTCAGCCTTCCATCCTTTCTAAGGTAGGTAAATTGAGGACCCAGTTGTGGGGGGAATAAGCTGACTTTGTATAAATATACAAAAGGATGAAGGCTATTGCTGAGCACATTGTAAGCCGCCCTGAGTCTTCGGAGAAGGGCGGCATATAAATCAAATTAAAAAATAAAATAAAATAACTTTCCAAAAAAGCAATCATTCCAAATTAGCAATAGAGTCCAAAATCCTTTGGTGGGTCTTTCCCTTTTAAAAAAGTATTTTGCAAATCTCTTGCCCCAATACATCGTAGCCGCTGATTAAGGCTGGGGCATACTTATCAATATCCACAGTTTAAGCGCTGTTCCCACCTGGGTTTGATCTTGCTTACCCGGCTTCCGAACACCTCACTCTCACTTTCCAATCTTCCTCCAGCACAGTGCTTTCTCCAGTTGGCCCGGCTTCAAGGCAGTCACCATGACTGCCGCTCCCCCGCCGTCAGCTCAGAGGGCTTCCTCCGGCCCCGAGGAACTTGCCCATTCCTCTCGGCCATCCAAGGGGTCCCTCTCTCTTCCCCTGTCTCAACAGGGCAGGGTAGGTCCGCAGACCTGCCGGCAGCAGTTCACCAGTTGGGGTTTCCGCGGGGCTCATAAGAGCTCCGCCATTTCCCTGACTGAATCGCCCAGCGCCAACCGGAAGTCCCCCTGATTCATATTTTTTAAGTTGTGTTAATAGATTGTCTCTTCTTTGTTGGATATCTTTATTTTTCTTTGCTTTATAGGCAATTGTTATGCCTCTTATATATGCTTTAGTTGTATCCCATAAATTTTGGAGTGAAGTTTGTTCTTTCATGTTAATTTGGAAGAATATATTCATTTCTTTCTCAATCATTTCTACATATTCTTTATCTTTTATAATTTCCTTATTCATCATCCATCTCTTTTGTCTCCTGTGTCCTTTCCATGTTACTATTATTGGGTTGTGATCTGCCCATGTATTTGCTGCTATTTCAATTTCTTTTATATCTTTCCTGAGTTCTGTGGTCATCCAGGTCATATCTATTCTGAACCATGACTGATGCGGGTTAGAGTAGAATGTATATTGTTTTTTGCTTTTATTCATTTTCCGCCATATATCCTGTAATTGCAGTTCCTGGGCCATATCTTTGAATGTGTCTGGGAGTGTTTTTTCCCTAGTTTTATTCTTCTTACTGCTCTGGTAGTCCTTTTCCATGTCTGTGATTGCATTGTAGTCTCCTATAATACATATATTTTCGTATTCTAGATCTTTGATTGTATTGTGTATTCTTTTGAAGTATTCATTTTGATATCCGTTTGGTGCGTATATCAATATTAGTAGTATATTTTTTGTTTCCATCTTAATTTCTACCATCAGGATCCTTCCATCATCGTCCATATATATTTGTTTTGCTTGTAGGTGTTTTTTAATGTATATTGCGATCCCCCTCTTTTTTTGTTCTGCTAGTGAAGTAAATAATGTTCCTAATCGTTTGTTTTTCTAATAATTTTTGATGTTGCTTTTTGATGTGGATTTCTTGCAGGTTTATGATATCTATATCTAATTTTTGTAAATTTTTGAATGTATGTGTTCTTTTAGTTGGTATGCTCAATCCACTTATATTAATTGAAATCAATCTTAACTCTTGTTCCATTCTTCTTTCTTATCTGTTCGTTGTCCTAAGCCTTCTTGTATTTCTTGTTATGATTTGTGTTTTTTCCCTCGCTCTCTCTCTTTCGATCTTCTCTCTTTCCAATCTTTTCTTTTCTTCTTGCTCTCTTTCCAATTCTTCTGTGATATGTTCCTGTGTTTTGTTGTCTGGTTCTGGTCTGGTTTCCTGTTCTGCTTCTAGTACAAAGTGCTGGTCAAAAAATTCTTGTGCTTTCTCTAAAGTGTCAATTTTGTATTTCTTATCAATCTCTCATTGTTTTGTAGATCTCTTCTTTTACGGTTTTTCTTGCGAATCTGATATGGACCCCCTTGGATAACTTATGCCTGTGGGCGTAGTTTCTGTGTACTCGATAAATCTCGTCCATCTCTCTTCTAATCTCTTCTTTCTCTTTCTGGGTGGCTTCCACTAGAATTCCCACCATCAATTCTCCTAAATCTTCCTCTTTATTTTCAGCTATATTTTGGAACCTGAGATAAAAAGATGCTTTTTCCATCTCAAGGTATGTAATTGAGTCTTCCAGTTCTTTATTTAATATTGCTTGATTTTACTCCATGTTGTCCATTTTCTTATCTGTTTGTTCCATTTTTGCCTCCATGTTCTGAATCCGTTGTTCATTTCTCAAGATATTCTGTTGTATTTTTTCAATCTTATCATCCATTTTTTTAATATTATCTTTTATTTCGCCCACATCTGTTTTCAATTCTTCGTGGTTCCTTCTGGTTTCTTCATGATTGTTTGCTATAGACTCTTGAGTTTTGTTCATACCTTCTTGAATCATAGCTAGAACTGATTGAATATTTTGTATGTTGAATGTGGAGGAGGTCTTTTCTTTCTCTGTAGTTAGCATTGTGTCAATTGTTTTTTGTTGCGCAGGTGAGGCTGTAAGTGTTATCTAATTGGAGGTTAACTTTTTGCTTGTCTTAGTTATGGATGTTGGAGCTGTTGTTGTCATTCTTATTTTTTGTTTCACACTTTCCCAAATTCTCATACGCTTATCTGTCCTATGAGGTCTTTGTATTTCTATTTCTATATTGCTATTTAACTTCTTTGATATATGTAGGTTGGGATAAAAGTCAATATGTGAAGTGTTCTAATTAATCTGTAATTAAATTAGTACTTTCCTATCACAGAATCACTATTTCTAAATGGTTTCTAGTATCGTTGTTCAGGGTTCTGTACAATTATTTCAATTTCCATTTTTCGATATTGTTATATAAGGGGTAGGAGAATCAGTTAGGGGGGTGAGGGAAAAATCTATTGTTTCAACAATTCATTAATTTGTTCTTATTATTCTTAACTGTATTACTAAATCAATATTTGGGGGAAATGAAGCGCCGGAAAAGATGCCTGGAGAGCGGTTGGAGGGCCAGTCTCGCTGAATCTGATCGAACACTGGTAAGATCGCATATTAAGGCCTACCTAGTGGCAATAAAGACGGCAAAGTTTAATTACTTTTCCGCCTCTATTGCGCCATCAGGGAATTGTCCGGCCGCCCTGTTTAGGGTGACCCGCTCCCTGCTCCATCCGGGAGTGCGGGAGGATCCCTTGGAAGGCAGGGCAGAGGATTTCAGACAATACCTGTATGACAAAATCGCTCAGATCCAGGGGGATTTGGACTCTGACTGGGTAGATCAGGGCAGGGTGAAGAGGAATAGTCTTGAGAATGTTACCTGGGAGGAGTTTGATGCTGTGACTCCTGATGATGTGGACAGGATTTTGGGGAGACTTAGTGTGGCCACATGTTTACTGGACCCGTGTCCCTCCTGGTTGGTACTGGCTTCCTGGGAGGTTACACGAGGCTGGCTTCAGGGTGTTATCAACACTTCGGTGAGGGAGGGTCACTTCCCCACTGCCTTGAAAGAGGCAGTGGTGAGGCCTCTGCTCAAGAAGCCGTCCCTGGATCTGGCAATATTGGCCAACTACCATCCTGTCTCCAACCTTCGCTTCATGGCAAAGGTTGTTGAGAGTGTGGTCGTGCGACAGTTTCCACAATTCCTGGAGGAAACATCTTATCTAGATCCATTCCAGTCGGGTTTCAGGTCTGGGCACAGCACGGAAACAGCATTGGTCGCGTTGGTTGATGATCTCTGGAGGGCTCGGGACAGGGGTTGCTCCTCTGTTCTGGTCCTGTTAGATCTCTCAGCGGCTTTTGATACCATCGACCATGGTATCATGCTGCACCGGCTGGAAGAGTTGGGGGTGGGAGGCACCGTGTTGCGGTGGTTCTCCTCCTTTCTCTCCGACCGGTCGCAGTTTGTGTTGGCAGGGGGGCAGAGGTCAACCTTGAGGCCTCTCATCTGTGGAGTGCCACAGGGATCGGTCCTCTTGCCCCTTCTGTTCAACATTTATGTGAAACCACTGGGCGAGATCATCCATGAATTCGGGGTGAGATACCACCAGTATGCTGATGACAGCCAACTGTACATCTCCACCCCAGGCCACCCCAATGATGCCCTTGAAGTGATGTCCCAGTGCCTGGAGGCTGTGCGGATCTGGATGGGGAGGAACAGGCTCAAGCTCAACCTTTCCAAGACTGAGTGGCTGTGGCTCCTGGCATCCCGATATAGTCAGTTGACTCCATCACTGACTATTGGGGGCGAGTCTTTGGCCCCCACAGAAAGGGCTCGCAATCTGGGAGTCCTTCTGGATATGCAGCTGTCCTTGGAGGAACATCTGACGGCTGTAACCAGAGGGACCTTTTGTCAGGTTCACCTGATTCACCAGTTGCGGCCCTTTCTTGATCGGGATTCCCTGTGCACAGTCACTCACGCCCTCGTCACCTCTCGCCTCGACTACTGCAATGCTCTCTACATGGGGCTCCCCTTGAAGAGCACCCTGAGGCTCCAACTGGAACCAGAACGCAGCAGAACTGCCAGAACGCAGCAGCGCGGGTAATGACGGGAACAGCATGACGCTCCCAAGTAACACCGCTCTTGTGTGAGCAGCACTGGCTCCTGGTGGTCTTCCGGGTGTGCTTCAAGGTGTTGGTCATCACCTTTAAAGCGCTCCATGGCATAGGGCCTAGCTATCTTCGAGACCGCCTGCTGCTACCGACGACCTCCCATCGACCTGTGCGCTCCCACAGGCACCTCAGGGTGCCATCAGCCAAACAATGTAGGCTGGTGACCCCAGGGGGAGGGCCTTCTCTGTGGGGGCATCTACCCTCTGGAATCAGTTGCCCCCAGAGATAAGGAGAATCCAAGACCTCAGTGCCTTCCGCCGTGCCCTTAAAACCCACTTTTTCCAGCAAGCCGGGCTGGCTTAAGAAGAAATTTTTAAATGTTTTAATTGGTTTGTGATTTTTAATTTTGGGGCCAAATTTATATATATTTTAATTGTTTTTTAATATTTGTATTTCATGTTCTTAATTCTGGCTGTACACCGCCCTGAGTCCTCAGGGAGAAGGGCGGTATATAAATTGGAAATAAACTAAAACTAAACTAATATTTAATATATGGATACTAAGACACACAGATATCAATATTTGCTCTAGGTTGTAAAATATGTATGATTACTCTAGATATATTAGAATAGTAAATATAAATAATCTAAGATTGTAACTTCTAAGCAGTATTAATATGCAATATCATTAATCAAGCATATGAATAGGTATGTTAAATATAGTCAGTATTCTATCAATCTATCAATATATCACTATATAAATCTTTATGGTCACTCTAAAAAGAAACAGGCTAAGATAATGTATCTTCAAATTGTGGGAAGGCGAGGGAAAAAACTTAAATTTCTAGCAATTCATTAGTTGATTCTTAAAGTACTTAATATAATTAATATAATTACCGTATTTTCCGGCGTGTAAGATGACTGGGCATATAAAACAACCACCGACTTTTCCTGTTAAAATATAGGGTTTGGGCTATACTCGCCATATAAGACTACCCCTCTTCCAACGCACACCAAATAAAAATTAAAAAACATCAACTGGCTCACCCACAATGTAAAAGCAGCTGTGCTAGACCCAAAATGACCCCTGCAACAAGCAGGAACCTCACACAGCCACAAAAAGCCCCAAAAAAACAACTTTCACACTTTACACACACAAAATTCCACATACAGCTTTGTGAGATTTTGTATGTTTGTGTAGTTTATTTATTTATTTATTATTTATTATTGTGATTTATATGCCGCCTTTCTCTCTAGGGACTCAAGGCGGCTTACAATATGACAAATTCCAATACAAATCATAATGAAATAAAATTAAAATCAGCAACCCTATTAAAAACAGTTTAAAATTATGACAATGTATCCCCAAACAGATCAGTTGAGTTGACGAAAGAGCCACGTCTTCAGCTCGTGACGGAAGGAAAGAAGGTTGGGGGCTATCCTGAGCTCGGTGGGCAATCCATTCCAGAGGGTCGGGGCTCCCACAGAGAATGCCCTCCTCCTGGGGGCCGTCAGCCGACATTGTTTGGCCAACGGCACCCTGAGGAGGCCGACTCTGTGAGAGTACACAGGACGGTGGGAGAGTGGCTGGAGATGGTCCTGCAAGTATCCCGGGCCTAAGCCATGAAGGGCTTTATAGGTAAGCACCAGCACCTTGAAATGTATCTGGAGCGCCACCAGCAGCCAGTGCAGCTCACGCAGGAGAGGTGTTACACGGGAATATCTAGACGCCGCTGTAACTACCCGCGCGGCTGCGTTCTGGACTAGCTGGAGCCTCTGGACGCATCCCAAGGGCAGCCCCATGTAGAGAGTGTTACAATAGTCCAACCTAGAGGTAACGAGGGCATGAGTGACCATGCCGAGGGCATCCTGGTCTAGAAAAGGGCCCAACTGGCGCACAAGATGTACCTGTGCGAAGGCCCCCTGGTTACGGCCATCAGATGATCCTCTAAGGATAGCCGAGAATCCAGGAGGACACCCAAGTTGCGGACCCTATCAGAGGGTGCAAGAGTTTCTCCCCCAATCATTAGAGATGGAACCTCCAGATCCCGGAATGCCGGCATCCACAGCCACTCAGTCTTGGAAGGGTTGAGTCTAAGTCTGTTCCTCCCCATCCAAACCTGCACCGCCTCCAGGCAGTGGGACATCACGGAAAGGGCATCCCTAGGGTGGTCCGGGGTGGAGATGTAAAGCTGGGTATCATCAGCATATTGATGATACCTCACCCCAAAACCACGAATGATCTCACCCAGCAGTTTCATGTAGATGTTAAAGAGCAGAGGGGAGAGAACCGATCCCTGAGGTACCCCACAAGTGAGAGGCCTCTGGGAGGATCCCTGACCCCCTGCCCAGACAAACTGCAGGCAACCAGAAAGATAGGAGGAGAACCACTGTAAAATAGTGCCTCCTAACCCCATCTCCCTGAGCCGCTGCAGCAGGATACCATGGTCGATGGTATCGAAAGCCGCTGAGAGGTCAAGAAGGACCAGGATGGAGGAACAACCCCCATCCCTGGCCCGCCAGAGATCATTTACTAGGGCAACCAATGCCATTTCCGTGCTGTGACCATGTCTGAAACCAGATTGGTAAGGATCGAGGTAGTCAGTTTCCTCCAGGAATTGAGGGAATTGCTGCGCCACCACGGACTCAACAACCTTTGCTAAAAAGCGAAGGTTGGAGACTGGACGGTAGTTGTTAAGAATGTCAGGGTCCAGGTTAGGCTTCTTAAGGAGGGGTCGAACCACCGCCTCTTTGAGTGCAGCGGGGAAGACCCCCTCCTTTAATGAAGCATTGACAACAGCCTGGATCCAGTCTCCAGTGTCTCTGGCTGCCGAAACTAGCCAGGAAGGACAAAGGTCCAATAAACACGTGGAGGACCCCAGCCTACCCATAATCCTGTCCATGTCATCCAGTGAAACAGGCTCAAACTCAACCCAGATGTTTCCACCAAGACTAGCCCCTGTCACCTCAACGGACTCTGTCCAGTCGGAGTCCTACCCTGTCCGAATCTGAGTGATTTTATCTTGCAGAAACTGTGCAAAATCCTCAGCACAGCCCTGCAAGGGGTCCTCCCTCGCTCCCTGATTAAGGAGGGAGCGGGTCACTCTAAACAGGGCTGCTGGGCAGTTTTCTGCAGATGCAATAAGAGTGGCAAAATAGTTACATTTCGCCACTTCCATCGCCACAAGATAAGACCTAATATGGATTCTTAGTTGTGTTCGGTCAGACTCGGATCGGGAGGATCTCCAACCACCCTCCAGGCATCTTTTCTGATGCCTGAGCTCTGCGGTGAACCAAGGAGCCGCCCGGGATCTGCGGTGGATCAGAGGCCGCAAAGGTGCTATTCGATCCAGGGCCCCCACCGCAGCCTGTTCCCAGGCTGCGACAAGGGCCTTGGATGAATCATGAGCTAAGGAGACGGGAAATGACCCAAGCTCCATCAAGAACCTTTCGGGTTCCATCAGGCGCCTGGGGCGGAACCATCTTACCGGTTCTGCACCCCTGCAACAGGGGATGGCAGTGGGAAAGTCAAGCCTAAGGAGGGAATGATCGGTCCATGACAGAGGGTCGATAAAGTCCCCTCCCCACAATCATTTATCCACCATCCAGAGAGAAAAATCAGGTCAAGTGTGTGTCCTCCAATGCGAGTTGGGCCCTGTACAATCTGAGTTAGGTCCATGGCCGTCAGAGAGGTCATGAACTCCCGCACCAACTCAGATGTCTCACCAGCCGACGGCAGGTTGAAATCTCTCACAACCACAAGGTTGGGTAGTTAGAGTGAAACACTACAGAAACACACTAAATCTCAGAAAGCTGCACAAATATTATTTTATTTTATTTTATTTTTATTTTTATATGAAAACTAAATTTAAAACTTCCTAAACTTTAAATGGCTAGGTCTAAAAAAGAACAACTAAAAAAAACCCCAATTAACTATTTTTTTTAAAGCTCCCAAAGGGGAAAAAAACTTACCCGATAGAGCAGGGGTCTCCAACCTTGGCAACTTTAAGACTTGTAGACTTCAACTCCCAGAATTCCTCAGCCAACTTTATTTTGCTGGCTGAGGAATTCTGGGAGTTGAAGTCCACAACTCCCTGCCTGTTGATTGCAGGCAGGGAGTTGCTTGCTGATGGAATGGATTCAGGCAAGCGAAGCAAGGCAAGCGTTGCGACTAGCAGCTAAGGTAAGCAAGCTCGAGGGGGAAAACTTTTTCCCTTTTACATGGCTCTGGCGATCCCAGCTGTGTTGCCTGATTAGCAGGCAACTCAGCTGGGATCGTCAGAGCTTGGATCGCCAGAGCCATGTAAAAGGAAAAACATTTTTTCCTTTTACATGGCTCTGGCGATCCCAGCTGCGTTGCCTGATTAGCAGGCAACTCAGCTGGGATCGTCAGAGCTTGGATCACAAGAGCCATGTAAAAGGAAAAAAGTTCCTTTTACATGGCTCTGGCGATCCTAGCTGAGTTGCCTGATTAGCAGGCAAAGCTGGGATTGTCAGAGCTTGGATCGCCAGAGCCATTTAAGGCTCGTCAGAGCCTTTCGGGCTGGTCTGCCTGGTTACAGGAGAACGACACCCGGCATATAAGACAACCCCCGACTTTTGAGAAGATATTCTTTTTTTCTTTTTTTTTGGAAAAAACAGTGAGAAGAT
This sequence comes from Pantherophis guttatus, assembly GCF_059756535.1. Classification (NCBI taxonomy): domain Eukaryota; kingdom Metazoa; phylum Chordata; class Lepidosauria; order Squamata; family Colubridae; genus Pantherophis; species Pantherophis guttatus. The sequence continues at coordinate 76,161,715 of NC_142066.1, forward strand.
TTTCATGTGTTAAAAAGTCGTCTTATACCCCAGAAAATACGATAATGCAATATAAGTAATCAATTTATCAGAATAACTACTAAGTAAATAAAGTAGTTAAATAACTATGACTAGATATTATTAAAATTGATATTTACCAATACTGATTATCAATCAATTATCCCATAGCAGTCTCTCAATATCTAAGTATCTAAGTAAATAAAGATAGTACTCAATTAATTATTTATATTTGCCACAGTAAAAAGTTATATCTCAAAGTTATATCTCAGATTTTAAATAAAGAGTAACAATCCAAACTTTCTCACTTGGTGATTTTTAGTAATCAATCAATGTCTCTATTTGAGTTAAGCAATTATATTTTATGCTGCGTTGCTTGGTGCTCGTTCTCTTTCCGCTTTGCAATCTTTCTTCACTCCTCCCAACAATCCAAAAAATTGGGCCCTAAATATGTGAGCCCTTTCCATATTACCAGAATCATAAATCCAGTCACAGTGCAGTTGGAACTTCCAAAAAGTTTGCGAAAGATCCACCCTGTGTTTCACTATAGTTGTTAAAACCAGAAATCACACCTCCCCTCCATCTGGTGCCCACAGCACCACCTGGGCCTATGATCATAAAGGGGGAGTAGCATTTTGAAATAAAAGAGATTAGACTCTAGAAAGCACAAGGGGAAAGTGCAATATCTGATTATGTGGAAACATTTCCCATCATCACAGTCTGAATGGGTAGATGGGTGTTCAGGCTGCTAAATTACTGTGAACCTTCCACCACAAATACCCACAAAAAGCCTGAATGTCTAAACTTCCCTGACCAATAATTACATTTCCTAATCCATTTTCTTTCTCCCCATTTTAGATAGATAGATAGATAGATAGATAGATAGATAGATAGATAGATAGATAGATAGATAGATAGGCAGGCAGGCAGGCAGGCAGGCAGGCAGGCAGAATTAGTAACGTACATGAGATTTAAATCTATTGCACAGTGTTCATCAATTTGGAATTTCTGTACCCTTATGGAACAAATGAACCTAGAGGATGAAAAGTAGGACAATAGCATTGATTTCCGTTGTTGTTTTTCTTCCATAAATTTGGAAAAGGTAAACTGAAAAGCTCATTTTTAATCTCTGTGGCAAGTGAAGAAATTTGTCTTCTAAAATTCTAATGTTCTGGTGCATTTGTTTCCAATTCACATTTGGAATGGAGAAAGGTTGGCTGTCACTTGACATAGCTACCTTTCATTTAAAGTCTGTGGATAAAAATAAAGAGAAAGCTATGGATGCAACATAGAAACACACAATATCTTTTGAAGGCTTAGTTTCTGCTTATATACAAAGGTTTCATATACCAGAACTCTTCTTTTTCTTACTGATAACTGGAAAATATCATAATTCATTTCAGAATTTTGGCTTTTATTTACTGTTGTAAAAATGACTATAATGAAAAATAAATTTCACTGTGTAAGTGCTGAGATGCATCCATCACTGGGTTTTACATATTATAAAATTCTTTTATAATTAAAAGTAAGAGCTATAGATGACAGACATCCATAACATCATACTGTAATTTTATAACCACTGCATGAATAAAAGTAGACCCTGTTTAACTAATACAGTGTTTTGTTCAGGGTGAACAAAACTCTTTGATTTTTGCTAAGTGAAAAAAAGTTTGCCTTCAATTTTACACTTAAGTATCCTATTTATTTGTGTTCTCATATTAACATAGATTAATTTTTATTTTCAGATTTAAAAGATAAAAGAATTGAAAATAACTTCTTGAATGCCTAAGATTGCATTTATGGGGTTCATCTTATAAGAATGTGCATTGATTTATGTGAAGATAGTTGTCTACTGTGATTGAGAGGTTATTTGAGTCATGTGGTAGCTTGGTGTCTGGATAATAATTCCCTGTCAGTCTGCACAAAACCAATCTACTCTTAGGATGAGGAAGGAAAACCACATTCTCCTAGAAAGATATGCTGAAATTGCACTTAAATCTATCAGATACTTGCCTCCACCTGTTCGCACCCACAGCTGACTAATATTCATTCTCAGGTAAAGAGAAATATTAGTTGGGGTAGAGCCATAGGAAAAATAAAATTCATCGTAACATCCTTTTCAGTGGGCACATATTGTGTTAATATTATTTAAAGGCATTTCTGCCTTTGTTCTTTTATTTCATTTTAAAAGATTAATTGCTTGGCTTCCCAATGGATAACTGTCTACTCAAGCCCACCCGGTCCTCTATTACACCAGAAAACAAACAAAATTTTAAACATGTATCTTAAATATTATTTATTTATGAACATCATTCTCCTTGCATATCTTTAGTCAGAAAAATGTGTACAAACAAAGTCAATTAAGAACTTTTTGAATTTGAATGATTGGCCAGGGCTACCAAAGCACTAAATAAGTGAATGCTATGCAAATACCTTCATTATTATTCCCACACAGTTTGTGCTTTAATCTTACCTATGAAGGAGTATTTCACAGTTCACCCACTTTTCTTGATATAAGCCACCATTTTTATGCCATTAAAAATCCTAAAATTTTCTGAACTGGATTCTTACTTTATCTACTAGCTAGGATTAATTCTTGTTTCAGCTAAATTACATCATATCTAGCAAATAATTACATTAATTTAATGTAATTAATTTGCTAGATATAATGTAACTAGCTGAAACAGGCATTAGTTAATTAATTAACTAGTTATTAGTTAATTAGTTCCTGTCAGGGCATTTATTAATCCCATGTTTGGCTCTGGGACTAATTACCCTGGTTTAGAGGAGGAGATGAATCGAGGCTTATTCCAAGTTTTCAATAATCTGAAAAGAAACGCGAAGGAAGGTTTCTAATTAAAACTCATTTATTTGTTATAAAGAAAATAAAACACCTCACTAACTAAGAAAAGTTAATTGCTACATTTTTGAAAATAATTCTTGCCGGCTATGTGAGCCGGACCTCTGGCAAGAGAACAAAGGAAAGAGTGTGTGAAGAGCAAGTGAAGGAATGTGGGTGGATGCGGAAACATGTAGCTTACTGATAAGAAGTTGGCAAAGCTACGGAGAGTCTGACAGTCCAGAAATAATGAGCTCAGCTGGTAAATAAAATAACGCAGTGACATTCCCCTTCTTTGCCAGTTGAGCGAATATCAGTACATCATCAAATAAGGCACATCTTCTTGCGCAGATACTCATGTTGAGCTGCTGGAAGTGGTTTGTTGAGCATATCAGCAATTTGATCATGTGTGGATACATATTGCATTTTGACAAAACCTTTTTTCACTAAATGTTTTATGTTTTGGTAACGAATGTCAATGTGTCTGGACCTAGAACCTGTGAAATGAGATTCAGAAATATAAACCATCGATTCATTGTCTTCCATCACGGTGATCGGTCGGATCGGGTGTGTACAGATATCTGTGACTAAAGCATCAAACCAAGTTAGAGAATTACATGCATCTGAAACACAAGCATATTCAGCTTCAGTAGATGAACAAGAAACAAAATTCTGTTTACGTACTTGCCAATAAACAGGACATCCATTTAAGAACATCATATAACCTGAAGTACTTTTGCGTGATTTCTTATCACTTGCCCAATCAGAATCTGCATAACAACATAATTCTGCATAATCAGTATGTGTTGGTTCTAACAATAACTTCATGTGTTTAGTGTATTTTAGGTATCTCAATAATTTCTTAATACATGTCCAGTGAAACTGTTTTGCCTTACCTACGTGTCGTGATAAGAGGTTAACACTAAGTGCAATGTCGGGTCTGGTCCAACTACTAATGTATAACAGTGACCCAATGACTGAACGATAAAGTGTTTGATCCTCGAACTCAGGACTTTCTTCTTGTGTCAAGTTGTGAAAATCTGTTTGCATGGGTGTCTTTGTTGTGTTAGCATCTTTCATGTTGCAATGATGCAAAACTTGTTCAATTTTATCTTCTTGTGAAAGACTAAACCCCTTCTGTGTTTTTTCGATCTGAACACCTAAATAAGTGCTAATATGACCTAATGATTTCAATGTGAAGTATCTCTGCAAAGCTTTGGCAAAAATTTCACTCATTTGCTTATTTGGACCAATATAAACAATATCATCAACATAAACAAGAACTATCTCATATGCATTGTTAGATCTTTTTGTGAACACGCACTCATCAGTTTCAGACTTAATAAAGCCCATTGAATTTAGTTTGTCAGTAAGACATAAGTACCACATTAAACCAGATTGTTTCAGACCATAGAGACTTTTGTTTAGGAACCAGGTATCCCCTTCTTGCTGTCGGAATCCTGGAGGACTTCTCACGTAGATCTCTTCATCTAGGTCTGCATGTAGATAAGCCGTGTCAACATCAAACTGGAAAACTTCTAAACCAAGGATAGTTGCAGTTGCTAAAGCAATTTTTACACTCTCAGTTCTGACTGTCGGTGAGTAAGTATTTGTGTAGTCCTCAGGATAACGTTGAGCGAAACCCTGAGCTACAAGTCTGGCCTTGTACAGTGACTCACCATTTGGTTTCTTTTTGATTCTGTAGACCCATCGAGTGCCAATGACCTTTTTGTTTGCTGGAGGTTTTGCAGGTGTAAATACTTTAAGTTTCTTTAGACTGTCCATTTCAACCTGCATTGCATCATACCATTTGTTTTGCTCTGAATCAGGGAGCTGCTTGATTTGTGTGAAATTATCAGGTGGAAGTGTAACATTGCAAATCAAAGGCAAGGGTGCTTTTGTCAGTTGCCAAGAATATCGTTGTGGAGGGATCCCTTTTGTGGCCCTCTTGGAACGTCTCGGGACAACTGTCCAGTCTTCTTCTTCTTCGTCCTCGTCCTCACTTTTGTCGCTAGCGTCAGCATCCGCGGCTTGCAAAGATGGAACATCGGGTTGAGAAGAATCAGTGGAATCTTGATCATCAATCTGCGTGGCATCAGCGGTATCATCTCTGGGAAAATAAACTCCAGGATCATTGGAATGAATCCTGGACCAGTCAATATCTTCTTCAAAATTAGCAGATTGGGAAATCACAATTGCATGTTTAGAGTCAATAAATTTGCTCCACTTTGAGTTATCATCAATACCCATAAATCTCAGTCTCTTTGCTGCTGGACCTCCTTTTCTTCTTTGAGCTAAGGGAATGTTCACCATAGCGTATGAACCAAAAATATGGATGTTTTTAAGATCGGGCTTGTAGCCATACAACATGAAGAAAGGAGTCTGATTTGTTACACTGCTCCAAGTACGATTTACAATGTAATTTGCATACTTGATAGCTTCATCCCAGTATATCTTATCAAGGTTGGCGTCTTCTAGGAGACAACGCATCATGGTTTGCAGTACCCCTTGTCTTCGTTCTGCGACTCCATTATGAGCCGGTGTGTAAGGCGCCAACGTCTGATGAATAATTCCATTCTTACGCATCCAGTCCTGGAAACGCTGAAACATGAATTCGGCACCACGATCACTCTGGATTTTGGCGATGTGAACTTGGTGTTGGGTAGAAACAAGGGTTGCAAAGTCTTTAAAGATCTGAAAAGTCTCTGATTTTTCTTTCATAGGATATACATATCCATATCTAGAGTAATTATCAACAATTGTTAGAAAATATTTTCTACCACCAAATGATGGCGGGAATGGACCAACTATGTCAATGTGAACCAAATCAAAAATGCGTGTTGACAGGCATGTGAACCAAATCAAAAATGCGTGTTGACAGGCGTGTAGCGTGTTTGGGAATGGCTGCTGCTTTGGATTTGGCCTTCTTGCATACAGCACAATCCAAAAACACCTTACACCCCTTTAGATCCAAACCTTTTGGCGAACTCCGGCATCTTCCTAAGAACACGGAAACTGGCATGCCCCAATCTTCTATGCCATTTGTGGATACACCTGGAATGCAAAGGTTTACCTGTTAGTGAATTCTCAACATTAACATTTCTATGCGGAACCTCAGGCTTGCTCTGAGCAACCTGTTTACCAATTCTATTTTTGTTGGCTTTAGGAGCCTTAGGAATAGCAACAGGATCTCTCTCTGGAGCATCTCTCTCTGGGCCTGTGCTCTGCCTTTTTGGAGTTTGCATACTTGCCTGTGTTTGTGGTTTAGGCTTTGGCTTTAAGTAATAAACACCACCAATTAATATGGTTTCAGCAACAATATCTCCATCTTTAACTATGTAACTTGCTTTTTCAAGGTGGTGAACTTGGAACTTTAACATTCTAGACAAGTGAAACTGACTAAGCAAATTACTGGTTGCTGTTGGTATGTAATAAACATCAGGAATGAATGCATCGAGCTCTTCAACATAAACAGTTCCTTTTCCTTTGACCTGACAAGGATGATTTGAAAAAGAATAAAGTTCACGTAGTTCTGGTTCAGGCTTGTGCATTTCTGTGAAAAGTTCCTTTCTGTAGGTAACATGCAATGCTGCACCACTGTCCAAAGTCCACAGGAGTCGTCTGTCATACTCTGGTTGAGGTTGTGGATCATTGGTTAAAGCCAACGTGGCGAGTGGAGTTTGTGGATCACGCCCGGGACCACGACGACCTTGTCTTCCGCCTCTGCCTCTGCCTCTGGAATCTGTTCCTCTGGGCTGGTACGTGACGGGAGCTGGAACTCGTTGGGGACAATCCCGGGTGGCATGTCCCACACGATTGCAGGTGTTGCATCTTGGCATCCTTGGAGCGTAGGTCCTTCCTCGGAAGGGGCACCTAGCTGGAGCTCTTGATGCGGGTGGTCCTCTCAAGTGTGGAATAGCTAGCATGAATGCCTCTTCTTCAATTAAAAGTCTACAGACATTGTCCACTGTGCGTTGAGCAATTGGGACTTGGTTAATTTTTGTAACAGCATCTTTCCATTCATAATTCAAAGAGTTAATAATGATGCTGATCATTTGAATATCTTCAATGTTATGGCCTCTTTCTCTCAATTCTGTTCTCAGACCTTTCAGTTTGGTCAAATGTCCTCCAATTTGTTCACCGGGTTTCAATCTCGAACCGTGGAGTTCAGACATGAGTAAACATGAAGATTCAATTGAGATAGGCCTGTAGCAATTTTCCAATTCAGCCCAAATTTGTCGGGCTGTTGTGTTTGGTGGAAACGTGACCTGCAGTTCAGTATCCATGGACATCAATAATGTTGTGCGAGCCCTTATCTCTAAATCTCTTATTGCAAAGTCCCATGGTTGAGCAGGTGGGTTAAATACCATAAAATGAGTGCCTTCTCTAAGAAGCAATAGTGTAATCTCACTGACCCAGGCTTTGTAATTATGTCCTGACATTTTTAGTTTTGACTCACCAGTTAGTGGAGAGACAGAAAATGCCTGGTAAGGAGCCTGCACTTGGTACGCTGGCTGTGCTGGCAGAAATGCCTGTGGTATTTGCTGTGCCTGTTGTGGACCTAAAAATGGTCTTGGTTGTGCCATTGGAAGTGGGCCAGGAGGTGGCCCTCTTTGCACTTGTGGCTGGGGCACATATGCAGGCATTTGTAGCTGCTGTGGCTGATGCACTGGAATCTGCTTTATTCCAGTTGGCATTTGTGCTTGACCTGCGATATTGGCATGACCTGCTGGAGATGCAATCATTTCCCTTTGCTGTGTTCCATCTAAAAGGACACCAACACCGCCAGGGGGTGTTTGAGTTTGGGCCTGTGGAAAGACTTGTGGCATTTCAGCTTCTTGTAGTAAATTACTTTTGCCAGCAGATGGCGCTGCACCTTTAGCTTCGGGCAGCTTTGCAGTTACAAGGAATGATTGCGTGGCAGGTTTATATGTAACTTGATCAGGGAGACTTTCATGTGACGTATGCAGTGCTCTTTGCCTTAATTGGCCTGACACAGGATCCACCAGGGGGAGTGTCTTTGGCTCTGAGCAAGAAGACAATATGGCGCTTTTTGAAAAATTTAAGTTATCTCCCATATAATGCTCAAGCATAGATATAGCCATTTTTGCTTGGGATAGCTGCTGTTCATAGAGTTTTATACGGTAGGCTTTCATGGCCATCTCACGCTGGGTGAGCTTAGAGCTTCGAGGAGAATAATGAATTGTTTCTCTCTCTGCGTGGGAGGAATTTTGCTCAGCAGTGCTTGCACCGAGCTTTACAAATTCAGAAGATTCTGGGGAGACTTTTTCAGAGCTTGGAAGATCAGAAGAAAATGTTACTGACCTCAGTCGTAAATCATCATCTTCAAAAACAGCTTCTGTCTTATCTGTCTCCATTTCTGTTCCCACGGCTTTTTCTTGTTCCAGGCGTGTGGCTGTAGTAAGGGGCTGGAAATCTGGAAACCTCCTTTCTGCCACCTTCTCAGCAAAATACATTTTGTATTTGTTTTTCTTCTGTTTCGGCATCTCAGCAATATAATTAGCGTACCTCAGTAGCTAAAAACTAATTGCCTATGCGCTCTTATCAGAAGTAACAAAACAAGGAAAAAGCCATAAATCAGACCATCCTCGTGCTACCAGAATGTCAGGGCATTTATTAATCCCATGTTTGGCTCTGGGACTAATTACCCTGGTTTAGAGGAGGAGATGAATCGAGGCTTATTCCAAGTTTGCAATAATCTGAAAAGAAACGCGAAGGAAGGTTTCTAATTAAAACTCATTTATTTGTTATAAAGAAAATAAAACACCTCACTAACTAAGAAAAGTTAATTGCTACATTTTTGAAAATAATTCTTGCCGGCTATGTGAGCCAGACCTCTGGCAAGAGAACAAAGGAAAGAGTGTGTGAAGAGCAAGTGAAGGAATGTGGGTGGATGCGGAAACACGTAGCTTACTGATAAGAAGTTGGCAAAGCTACGGAGAGTCTGACAGTCCAGAAATAATGAGCTCAGCTGGTAAATAAAATAACGCAGTGACAGTTCCACTACTGCCTATTTAATTAATTATGTTAGTTAATTAAGCAGCCACTAGTTAATTAAGCAGGCATCAGTTAAAAAGTTAATTAATGTAATTAATTTGAATATATTAATACATTAATTTAAACAACCATGTAAACTGGGGATGTCAAACTTGATTTCATTGAGGGCCGCATCAGGGTTATGTTTGATCTCAGGGGGCCAGGGTGGGCGTGGCCAGGGTGGGCATGGCCATCTTGATGTCACTCATGTCGGGGGTGCCTGTGGTGGCCCTAGCGCTCTGCCAATGAGAACAGGCTCCCGAGCTCCATTTTTGGCTGCAACGGCCTCCTGCAACCCTCTGCCAGCGAAAACAGAGCTCAGGAGGGCTGTACGCAGCTCTTCTGAGCTCCGTTTTCGCTGGCAGAACACAGCAAGTGGTCCTTTGCTATTTCCAGGGCGGCCCTGCGGGCCATATCGACTGTGGGTCGAATCTGGCCTGCGAACCTTGAGTTTGACACCCCTGATGTATGTTAACCATGTGAAGGATACATCTCTCACAGGCAGGACAACAAATCAAATCTTTATTATGGTTGTAGATCAGCATGAGGATGAGAAACAAACAATTAGTATGCCAGAAGAAAGCACTTGAATTTCCCATCTGGCAGAAGCAGATGAGTCCAAAATAAGAAAGAAGCCAGCAGCTCGATGGAGCTGCTAAATGCAAATGGACTGCTGAATCTAGTCCTGATGGGTTTGTTCTCCTTTGTTGTGCCATGCTATGTTGTGCCATGCTATGACCAGCTGTCTGCAAGGAGTATAAATCCTTCCATTCCCCTCCATCCAGTCAGAGCCAAAGAAGCTTGAGAAGATAAGAAGCGAAATGTCTTGTTGAGTGTTTCACTATTTCAACTGTGGCTGCCACCACCCACAAGCAGACAACTGTTCCACTAGCTACAGGGTCCAGTTGGATAAAATATAGACAACTGGTTGCAGTGTAGAGCCAAATTTTGGTGCCAGTACTCCTGATCCCACTCCCTGGATGATGGATTTTTGGTAATTGGGTAAGTCCAGGGCTGGAACTGAGGCTAGTGTACATATGATTTTTTCAAAGGTTTGGTCTACGGCTTTGGTCCATATGACTGTTTCATCCTTGGCTGTTAGTTGGATAAGAGGCTTTGCTAGTTCTCCAAAAGGGGATATCCATGGACAGCAAAACCCAAGGATCCCTAAGAGTACTCTATCTTGTCATTTTGTCCTGGGAGGTTTCAAACTCAGTATGGTCTTTATTCTTTCTGGGGCTAATTTGTGGATCCCTGGGCAAATGACATATCCCAAATAGGTCATCACTTGTTGGAGATACTGGAGTTTGGGATGCTTTATATCATCTCTCTGCCAAGAAATGGAGCATATGGAGGGTGTCAGTGTGGTAGTTTGCCTCAGACTCTGATGCTAGTAAGAGATCATCCACATATTGGATGAGAGCTGCCCACTTATGGGGCAAAACAATGGAGGATAGGTCAGCCTTCAGAATTTGTGGGAAAGGGTAGGGGATTCTGTATATCCCTGAGGAAGACGAATCCAAGTGTACTCTCAGTCCTCCCAGGTAAATGTGAATAGATATTGGGAGGCCAGGTCTACTGGGATGCTGAAAAAAAGCCACACATAGGTCAATCACTGTAAAATACTCGGCTGTTGCTGGGATTTCTGTGATAATGGTGGCAGGGTTGGGCACCACTGGAGCTCTCCGTATTACATAAGTGTTAATGAACCTCAAATTGTAAACAAAGCAATAAATGGGGTTTTCCTCTGCATCAGTCCATGGCTTCTTTATTGGGAAGATTAGAGTGTTACAAGGGGAGGTACATTTCCAGAGAACCCCCTGTGCCAGATACGCTTTTATTAATTTCCTAATTGGTTCAATTGCTTCTGCCTGAATTTTATATTGCAGTATGCATGGGGGTGGTTCTGCTTTAACTTGTATTTTAACTGGGGTAGCATTCTTAAAGAAGCCCACCTCTGTTGAGTCCCATCCCCATAATGATGGAGGCAGCTCTCACAGATCTGGATGCAATGGGTTTTCCTTGGCCATTTCATGGTAGAGAGACAGTGTATTTTCCTGCCTGAGATATCATAATGTGCTGTAATTACCTTGAACTTGCACATATCAAGGCTGCCTGGGAGCCTCCTAATACCAGTGGGAGTTGGGGTGTACTCTAGGGAACAGGGCTTTTGATGGGGATTGGGGCTTCAGGGGACCAATGGGGTTCCCTTTGCATCCTCTCCGAAAGCATCCTTCCTGTCCACAATTAAAGCAATGCCTATACCATGCCCCAGATTTCTCCTCCTCCTCTCACCATAGGCATCTTGATAGCTCACCTCTTGGCTGAAAGTTTGAATGTCTTTGATCATTTTGCATTATTGTAAACATTTCTAGGTATTCCCTTCTCTCAGCTCTCCTTTTCCTTTCCTTTCCCTGTCCTTTTATTATTCTTTTGTCTCTCTGTCTTTTTCCTTTAATTTTTCCCTTTGGTCATATACAAACTTGGCATTCCTGTGCAATTCTGATATTTTAAATTATAAACACCTTGTATCTTCCAGTTCCTAGAAATCATTAGCCTTGCTGCGGTCAACAAATTTATTATCAATTCTTTAGTCTCTTTTTTACATTTTATATCTTCCAATAGTGAGAGTAATGCTACCTTTGGTGCCTCTTCTACCTTTATTCGTACAATTTCTTCTATCTCCTTAAACACCATCTTCCACAATTTTTGCACAAATTTACAATCCCACCACATATGTAAATACGTTCCTTTTTCCCCACAACCTCTCCAACAGTTATCTGAATAGTGCTGATTCATATTGCTTAATCTAACCGGAGTTAAGTACCACCTCCATACCATTTTGTAGTAATTCTCTTTTATTCTTACTGACATATTTCTCAACACTCTTTGTTGCCAAATTCTGTCCCAACTCTGTTGCCCTATTTGTATCTTCAAATCAGTTTCCCATACCATCTTTCCTAAATTTCCCCTCTCCTCTTCCTCCAACAATATTTTATAGATTCCGCTCATTAAGCCTTTTATCCCTTTATTTTCTTCCTTTACAGTTTGATTTTTTTCAATTAATTCCTCAAACCTCGTTAACTCTCTACACTCTCCATTTTCTCTTATCCAATTTTTAGTCCATTGTTCCACTTGGCTATAATTTAACCAAGACAACGGTTTTCCTCCTAGAACCTCTTCCAATTCCCCACGTGTCCTCATTCCTCCTAACCATTCCCTTAATTTCATTTTATTTTTCTCTTTTAAAATTTCATTCACTTTATTCTTCAAATTCCCTGGGAACTTTTCCAAAATTACTACCGGTGATAATGGAGAGTTCTTCGGAAGCAATCTCCCTTTATATTTACTCCAAATTTCCCAATGAAACTTCAGGAGAGGATTGCTTATGCTCTCAGCCCATTTCTTTCCACCTTCCATAAAAAATATATTTTCCAACTTCCATTCTAATTTGGTTTTAATTTTAGATTTATCTTCCAACCATTCCAATTCCCCTATTCCTAAAATTGCCTCTATAACATGTCTAAGCCTGTTAGCGACATAATATAATTTAATATTTGGGAGTCCTAAACCCCCTTTTTTTGGCTTAGATACCACTTAATTTTATTTATTCTCGCTTTCTTATTCCCGTTACAATAATTGTTCAGTATATTCTGCCAATTCTTTAACTCTAATTCTGATATTTTTATTGGTAGTATCCTAAAAGCAAAATTGATCTTTGCTAAAATCTTCATTTTTACTAAGGCAATTCTTCCAAACCATGATAAATTCAACCTGTTATATTTATTCAAACTTTCCAAAATCTCCTTCTCTAAGCTGCCTAGATTTTCCTTTTCTAACTTCTCCAAATTTTTTGTAATTCTAACTCCCAGGTATTTAATATGATCTTTAATTCTCATTTCACTTTGCTTTCCTGCCCAATCCTTCTCTTCCCTATTAGTTTAATTAAACAGCATCAACTCAGATTTTGACCAATTTATTCTTAATTCAGTTATTTCTTCAAATTCTTTTAGATGCCATCCAATTCTTTCCATCTTATCCACTATATTCTTAACTGTTAACAATGTATCATCAGCAAACATATTTAGTTTTATTTTACCTATCCCTTCTATCTCCCCGTCATCTCTTAATGCATTGGCCAAAAGTTCCATAACCAATACAAATAGGACAGGTGAGAGTGGGCACCCTTGCCTTGTTCCTCTGGCGAGTTGTATCTTCTCTGTAACTCCATCATTCACTACCACTAAGACAGAGTTCCGAGAATATAATTGATCTATTACACCTTTAAATTTATTTCCAAACCCCATTCTGTCTATTATCATCTTTAATGCTTGCCAGCTCACACAATCGAAGGCCTTAAAGATATCTAACACTAATATCCCCACTTTAAGCTTTAGATTTTTGATCTCATGAATTACATTTAGCACTCTTCCAACCAAATTATGCATTTGACGGCCCATTACAAATCCACATTGATCTTCCCTTATATAATTACCTATAAAATTATTCATTCTTCTTGCTAAAATAGTTGAAAAAATTTTTGCATCTTGATTTATTAATGATATTGGTCTGTACAAGTCAGGGAGCGTCGGATCCTTATCTGGTTTAAGTATTAATATTATTAAGGACTGCTCCCATGATTCTGGAATCTTTTCCCCTTCTTATATTGCATTATACAGCTTTAATAATTTCGGTACTAATAATGTTTTAAATGTTTTATAGAATTCTGTTCCTAATCCGTCTACCCCAGGTGATTTACCCACCTTTAAACTTTCAATTAATTCTGCAATTTCCCTTTGCGATATCCTCCTTTTCATTAATTCTTGATGCTCCGTTTCCACACCCCTTTTTATATATTTCCCAATATAAGCTTCCATTCTATCCTTCTTAACCTCCTTACCCTTGTACAACTCTTGATAAAATTCCTGGAATATTTTTAACTTTCCTTTCATTGTACTACAATAATTCCCCAATTTATCTTTCACTATACCTATTGAATTTTTAGCTTTCTCCTTTTGTGTGAGCCTGGCAAGCATCGTAGAATTTTTATTGCTATTTTCAAAAAATTCTCTTTTCATGTATATTAAATTATTCAGAACTTCCTCTAAATTTTTATTCTCTAATTCTTTTTTTTTTAGCTTGTAATTCTATTAATTTCTGTTTATTTCTTGAATGCCAGTACTCTTTTTTCAATTTCTTAAGCTGTTCCTCTAAATTTTCCCGTAATGCAGTTTCTTGCCTTTTAACACTACAGGCTTCCCTAATACATATTCCCCGTGTCACCGCCTTCATGGTGTCCCACACCATTCTCGTTGCTATTTCTCCTTTTTCATTAATTTCCCATAATTCTGATATCTCCTTTTGCATTTTCTCAACCACTTTCTCATTTTTAAGAATCCTTGTAGTCACCTTCCATCTAACTGCTTCTCTATAGTCTTTTTTTACCATAAAGTCTAAACTAACCACCGCATGATCTGTTACTTTAATTACTCCCACTTCCATTCTACACAATTTAGTTGCCATATCCCTAGAAACGAAAACATAATCAATTCTAGAATAGGATTTATAGGTTGGGGAATAATATGTGAAACCGGGCTCCCCACCTTTAAGAAAATGCCACCCATCCACATAATCTTTTTCCTTTATTAATTTATTTAAAATGGTGATATTATTCCTCCTTTCAGCACTTGTGTGATTGGTCCTGTCCAATCTATTATTCATAACCATATTAAAATTTCCACCTAAAATGACATGTCCTTCTTTAAATTCTTCTATTACTTTAAACAATTCTAAAAAAAATTCTCTATGTCCCGCATTTGGGGCATAAACATTAACCAACGTATATTTTGTACTTTCAATTTGACCTTTAATCATAATAAATCTACCATGCCCATCTTTTTTTATACTTTCCATAATAAATCCAGTTCTTTTAGAAATCAGTATGGCCACCCCATTTTTTTTTTGAAGTCCCCAGTGACTTTTCATAATGGAGTGACCACTTCAAACGCACTTCATTTACTCCCTCCTTATCCTTATCCTGCAAGAAAATGATGTCAGATCTTTCCTTGTTTAACAATTGTTCAATTCTCCTCCTTTTCACTACTGCCCCCAAACCTTTGACATTGAGTGTTGTAATTCTTATAGTTTTATCCATATTCAGCACATACAAATTCTTTACGATCCCTTGTGCACTTTAACTTAAACCAACACATAAGAAAACACAAAACGACCTCAACTAAATAACTCTCATAATCTACCCCCCTTCCCCACCCCCCACCCCAAATCTCCCCAAACTCTTTCCCCCCCACTAAATCCCCAGTAGCCTAATGCTCCAGCCATTCCCTTAAAGGGGGGGGGAGATGAAGCCCACAGTCCAGAACCAGCAAGCCTTCTAGTATTAATATTTTACAGATTTATCATCTCAGTCTTGTCGATTTCACTTCCCACTTGCCGTGGCTCCTCTTCCTCCACCATTGGCACTTTTAGGAACAGCATCATCCTGCAATTCCAGCCCCAGACTTTTAAGTAGCTCAATGCCTTGCTCCAAAGAGGTAATCCTATATTGTTTCCCATCATACATAAACCTCATAAATACTGGGTATCCCCATGCGTACTTTATCTCCCTTCTCTTGAGCTCTTCGGTGATTGATTTAACGCTACACCTCCACTTAATTGTTTGATAACAAAGATCGTTATAAACTTGAACTGTAGATCCTTGAAACTTCAGCACAGCTAACGACCTCAGTTTCATCATCAGCTGCTCTTTTTTATAATAATTAGAAAATTTTACCAAAATGTCTCTGGGGCGAAATCCAGCTCTGAAAGCGCCCACTCTGTGGACGCATTCAATGTCCTCTTCTCCCGTGGCCAAATTAGGGATTATTTCTTTAAACCATCATGGGATCAATTTCCTCAAGTCCTCTCCTGTCATCTCTGGTAAATTTTGAATTCGTATTGATGATCTTCTGCTTTGATCTTCCAGAGAAATCAGCCTTTTCTCATGGTCATCAAACTCCAGAGAGTGCTTTTCTTCCAACTGCCTCATTTGTTTCTCCAATTGGTCAGTTTCCACTCTAAGAAGCTTAATCTGTTTATCATTATGACTAATATTTATAGCTAATTAGTCCATGCGCTTGTCAACTTTTTCTGCATAATCATCCATTCTTTTGAATATCGCTTCTTTAGTGCTAGTCAGCATTTCTCTGAGTTCATCGGCTGTTGCTGGCTGTGAGCCAGTTTTTGCCGCCATTATTGTTTCACTTTCTGAGCTCTCTTGCTCCGATTCACCCAGAGATTGTCTTTTTAATCGTGCCGCGGTGTGATTTGAAGGATGGATACGTTGCCACTTATATTTGCTAACACCTTTTTGTTTTTTCGGTGGCATAAATCTTCAAAGCCTGGGCAACAATCAAATAAACCTTCTGCTTCCAGCAGGTGTTTTTTTTTTCCCCCTGTTTTTCTTTTTTGTCCGTAATAAAACGGGCTGCTTAACCATGTGAGGTTGTAAAGTTATTAATCACTCCTTGAAGCTAGCTGCTGTCTAAAAACAATTCCAAACATTCTTCTGTGGCATTCCAACAACAGCAATTAAGCCCCACACTTTAAACACTCTTTATCGGTTTTTCACTGTCCCAAACAACTCTCTTTTTTCCTCTGCTGTTGGCCCAGATAATCATAAACAGACCTTCACAACTTTCTGTCCATTTAAGTTAGATGATAAATTTTATCGGCCCACTATTCTGGAGCCAGGAAAAACTCTTACCGGCTCATCAGGCTGTCAGGCTCCGCCCCCCAGCTTCTGATCTCATTGGCTGACTGGTCAACAAAGGCAGAAGTTAGGATCTGTTGATCTTTGGGATTCTGCACGTCTAGGTGGCATAGACTACCCCAGATTCTAGGAGACAAAGCCAAAAAGTATCAAGCATCTCTCTCCTGCTGCACCTTTGCTGAAATTCTGACCAGTTCAGTAGCTTTTGCCCTATTTCCTGTAAAGCCTCTAATAAGTTTTGTTTTGCCTGGTCATACTCATCCCAATGACTGGCCATATTGTAATTCCAGTTGAGTTGGTTTAGTGGCCAGGCAACTCTCACTAAGGCTACTTGCCCTGGTGTTATAATAATGGTTTGCCTGGCAATCTCCTCAGTCTTTTCAAACAGCTAAGAATTTCATCCTTTGTGAGGAAGATATGAAGCAGCTGCATCATATCACTCCACAAGGGATTATGGCTGTTTATGATCAATTGGAGGGTTCTAATTATGGTTTGGAGTCTGACTGAAAAGAAGGAGCATCCTTTTTCCATATTACAAGACAGAAGGGGGGAAGGGGATATGGGTAAGAACATATTCTGTGCTTGTCCCCACTCTGGAACAGACTTCTGTAGCAAGGAGGGCATAATCCAGGCTCCTGCATTGTCATCAATGCGGGATGGTATCTGTTTTTGATTGGGATCCATGATTATCATATGACTGGGGTTGTGCTGGATATGAAAGTTCAGCCCAACAATACCAGTATGGTATCTGGGAAGGTTTTAACCTGGGTCTTAGTGTCTTCAAAACCCTATATTCAAAAGTACCATGTCCTGGCCAGATTAGTCTTCCTTCCTCATCTTTGAGTGAAGTCCACTCCTTACATAATTGATATGCACACTTCTTCTTCATCCCCAACTGGATGGGTAGTTTTTCTCTGTCCCAGGCTTCCAGCATTCTCCCTAACAGAGACATCAGCAGGACCTTTGAATCAGACTTCCATATTTTCAGATGAAATCCTAAATTTACTCCTGCTATGGCACAATAGGACACCCTCCTTGAATTCCTGGTACCTCTCATCAAGGCAGATCTTTTGACCCTAGCCCTGGCAATGCAGTATTTCAGCCCTAGTTCCACCTGTAGATTTGAGACCAAAAGGATCTGGGAGGACTCTGGCTTCTTTTCACAGAGTACCGGCTGCTCCTGCCTTGGATAGACTTTGCACAGAGATGTTTCTTAGATCAATTGTCACCTTTTGAATCTCTCGTTTACCCCATTCCTTCTCACTCACATGAGCTTTTCTCCTCCTTACAGAAGGTCCCACACTCCAGTCAAACTGCTTTGCTTTCCAGAATCTGTAAGTCACTGTCTGGTGGGACTAGCAATGGATCTGGGTACAACTAGGAAAAGCATAGAGAAGGTGGGATCCAGCTATGACAGAAGGATCTTTCCTCTCTCTCTAAATCAATGCACTCCACACATTCCCCTTGACACTTCAGTAAAATTTGGCAGTACTCACCTTCTTTTTGAGTGGCTGTCAAGAGCCAACCCTCAAAAATCCCTTTATCACATTCTGTTCCAATTAGCAGGGTCTGGAGAATTCACCCACAGACAAGGAGTCTGCTGGAGTCCCTTTGTGGTTGCCAAATTATCAGGAAAAAATCTTGAATTTCAAGGCTGGGAGAAGCAGATGACACCAAAATGAAGAAGCCAGCACCTTGAAAAAAAGGTTTAATTGGCAAATACAAGTGACAGCAGCATTCAGTTCTGGGACAGCTGACTAACTTTTGCTGAGTACAAAGATTTTTATACTGTTTAGAGTGTTTCATAATTTTGAGGTTTGCATTTGTGTACATTTTATTATTTAATTTGTGTTGCATGATCTTTATTTGCTATGAAAAGATTTGTGATTTGTCTCAGGGTTGGGGGAGTGAAAATGTTAAGTGTCAGCTTCCTTGGTTTTAATTCCATCAAGTAGTTAGTTTCAGCCTGCTATCGTTTGTCTGTCTATTCAGCTATTGCTGTTAATACACCTTCTTCAAAGAATGGGAAGCCTTGAGTCATTGTTTCCACTTTTCTCAATGACTGAGGGAAGACTGAGTTCATGAATGAAACGTTTCCATTCATAAACTCAGTCTTACTCCAACTGTTTGCTTGCAACTATTTCCTAAAGAGTCCCGCTTTCCCAAGATGGGGCTCACCAGTGCTTACCTCCTCCTCAAGGTGGCGGCTGCTGTGCTCACTCTCCTTGGCCAAGTTGCTCATGGTGTGTACAGGAGGGCAAAGTGTGTGGATCAGAGGAAACCCATTCCCTCTCTATCCAAAGGGACCTGGCTTTGTAACCAAAGCATCATCAGTGATAGGATGGGAGACAACCAGTAGAGGTCAGGAGAAGGGGACAAGGCGATGGCGAAAGGGCAGCAGGGCTGCTGATGGCCATGTGCAAAGGCAGGACTTCCCTCAGACCCTCCCTCTCTCTCGTTATAATCTCCTTCCTTCCATCCTTCCTTCCTTCCTTCTCCCTTTTCTTCTTTTTCCTTCCCTCTTCATTTTCTTTTCTTTCTTCTTCCTTCCCCTCTTCTCTTCTTTTTCCTTCCTTGCTCTCTTCTCCCCTTTCCTTCTTTTTTCTTTGTCTTTCCTCTTTCCCTTTCTCCTTTCTTGTCCCTTCTTGGATGCTCAAATGCAAAAAGGAAAATATTTCTCAATGCCTCCTTGCCTTTTGATCAAATGCCAGTTTTGCTAGTAGTTTGTGGCCACTTAAAAGACTGACAACAAACCAGGCATAGTTTATCCCACACTTGCATTTCATATGGGGCGTCCACACAGTACAGCAAAACTGTCAAAATGGTGGCTGTGATAGTTGATCAGAGCTCCTCTATTTTTTTATGTGCAACACCTTTAGTGTTTAAGAACAGAGCTAAGTTAGTTGCTTTTCTATTAATACATAATACTTAAAAGCAATGGTGAAATTCAAAAATTTTCCCTACCAGTTCTGTGGGCATGGCTTGGTGGGCGTGGCTTGGTGTTCATGTGACCGGGAAAACCAACTATGACACTTTACACAAAAATAACATAAAAGCTACACAACTGACTCACACACAATGCAAAAGCAGCTGGACTTCGCACAAAATGGCCCCTGCAACAAGTAGGAACCTCACAGAGAGCTCAAGAACAAACTATCACACTTTACACAAAAATACCGGTTCAGGCAATAGGTAGTAAAAAATTGCTTTAGAAAGTAAAAAAAAAAAAAAGTTCCAAGGATCGCATGGCACAGCTGATTGTCACAGCTGATTGTCAGAACCTTTTTTTTATTTTTTTAAAGCATTTTTTTACTACCTATTGCCCATACTGGTAGTAAAAAATGCTTTAAAAAAGTTTTTAAAAAGTTCAGATGATCATCGTTGGAACTTTTTTTTTTACTTTTTAAAGCATTTTTTTACTACCGATTCAGTCAAACCAGTAGCATTTTCACTATTGGTTCAGGTGAACCTCCCAAAACTGGTAGCATTTCACCCCTGCTTAAAAGGGCTCTCCTGTAGGGACCCTGCAATGGTTTAATTCAGACTGGAAATATAGTAAAGGAAAATATTTTCCCCTCTCTGCTTTCTCCTGTTTTCCCTATGGAAATGTCTATTTGCAATATTCAAGGAGGAGATACTTTCCTAAGAGCTCACAATTCAAGAATACCAATGTTAACTTGGATTGCCAACAAAGTTCTGTGTGTGACAAAACAGAACACAACATTGCTTTTTTCTTTGAACTGGGGCATCTCCAACCAATTGCCTCTCTTTCCTTCCTTGCTCTTTCCCTCCCTCCCTCCTTCCCTGCCTCCTTCCTTCTCATTTCCTTCCTCCCTCCCTCCCTCCCTCCCTCCCCTGCTTTTTTTTAGTTCCGGGAGAGGCTCTGGGCAGAGCTGGCAACAGGCAGGCAGCAATGGGCAGAGGCTTCCCATTTTGACCCCTCCCCGTGTTGTTGCCTCTGTGCCTAAAGGGGTCTCTGCATCGCTCTCAGCTCTCCTCTCCCAGACCTGCACATATGTTTGTTTGTGCATGTGTGCATGCGTGCATGCATGAGTGTGTGGGGGGGGGGAAAGGGGGGATGTCTCACCCCTTGCAGCCCCAGGCCCTCAACAAACCTTCTGCAATGGCAGGCTGCAAACTAGTGAAAGCTGGTTTTTTGGAATGCTTGTTTCTTTTTCTCACCTATTATCACTTCAGTAGTGTGCTCAAGATACTGCGGACTGTACATCTCCCTCAACCTGTCACCAATCGCATTGCACCTTGTCACCCCAGGTCCCGCCCCCATCCCCTTGGAAAGCTGCAAGAAGCTCCCATCCAAGCTTCTCTTATCTTTCCTATTCTTTGCATCCCCAATGTCACAGCGCAGGGCTGCAAGGGAGAGACCCCCACATGCACGTGTGCACATGCACACGCATGCACACAAACACACACACACACACACAAACACCTGCGTAGATCTGGGAGATGTGAGCTGAGAGCCACACAGAGGCCCATCAGTCACAGAGGCAACTACAGGGGAAAAGAGTCAAAATGGGAAGCCTTTGCCCAGACCCTCTGTCAGTTTAAAAAAAAAACCCTGTGGAGCAGTGGCTTCCCTTTTTGTTCACCTTTCCCTCCATTGCCTCCATGCCTGGACTGACTCTACACTTGATGCCAAAAGAGCAATTCTTCTTCCACCCCACCTGCAATGCCAGAAGCCGCACACCACTGATCACCTGTTGCATTCCCCCACCACCCCCACAATTGCCTATCGTCCATCACACACTAGCAGGCAGCAGCACCATGATCCTAAAGGTTGCATTCTATCTCATTCCCAACTCCTTCCTTCCTTCCTCCGCACTCAGGGACAAGGAGAGTAGGAGAGATTGGCAGCACTGCTGTTATGTATGTATCTATTTTGTGCGGGAGATTTGAATGGTAGAATGTTTCTGATTGGTTAACGGTTATTTCAGAACTGTATATAAGGAGGGCTGTTGCCTGTTTGCTTTT
Source organism: Pantherophis guttatus (assembly GCF_059756535.1). Lineage (NCBI taxonomy): Eukaryota > Metazoa > Chordata > Lepidosauria > Squamata > Colubridae > Pantherophis > Pantherophis guttatus. Next base: position 76,183,365 of record NC_142066.1, read on the forward strand.
GCTGAAGTGTCATCCTGAATTAAAGAGCTGTTGTCACTAGCTTGCTTGTGTCTCTCGTTATTCCCGCGCTACAACATTGGCAACGAAGGTGGGATTGAGGCAACAAGAAGCAAAACAAAAAGAGCTTTGAGTTTCAGCCAGGGTGACGAGCGGACTGCGGAGACATACTGCGATGTCTGCCTACATTCCGCCAAAACCTTTCGACCCGACCTGAGAAAAATGGGAGTCATATCTAACCAGGTTCTAGTGTTCCCTGGAAGCAAGTGAGATGCAGAGTCTCTCGGCAAATCGGAAAAGAGCTAGCTTCCTGAGCCACTGCGGGCCAGAAGTTTTTGAGATGGCCGAATCTCTCTGCGAACCTACACCGGTTCAGAGCCCACTACGCTCCTGTTCCTTCGAAGTTTGTACAATGCCACGAGTTATGGCAACGAGTACAAAAAGAAGGAGAACCAGTCAGCGCAAACACATGTGTTGCGAAAAGCCGCAACACATTGCGACTACCGGAATCTTGAAGACGCACTCCTAGAACAACTGATTTATGGCATTAAAGACACACGTTTACAGAGGCGTCTACTCGCAAAGCCAGATTTGACATTAGCCGGCCCACTTGATGAAGCAAGAGCACACGAAGTGTCCACTAAGGCTGCCGAAGCACTACAACGTCCACTGTTGGGTAAAGACGCCCCAAAGTCAACACCTGTTCACCAAGAGGAAGTGCGGACCAGCGCAGAAGAAGAGTCAGATGAGGACGTTTTCCACACTGACAAAAAGAAAAGCGAGCAAAATCGTCGCCGAGAAAACTGCTCAAGTTGTGGTGAAGCTCACGAGAGATAGTCCTGTAAATATCGAGACGCCGTTTGCAGGCGATGTGAAAAAAAGAGCCATTTGGCTAGAGTCTGTACAGCTCAATTCCCTAGAAATAACAAGTCATGTGACCACAACAACCAATCAGAACCGACACGTTCAACTCAGCCAACCAAAGATGGCGGTGTAAGAAAACGGCTCGAGAATCAAAGGCAAAACACCTACAGCATGAGAATCGGCCAAGCCAGCACGTCTGTAGAGGAAAAAGTCTACACCAGAGTAGAGATTGAAGGGAGACCATGCGACATGGAGATCGATACCGGGTCTGCCCTGTCAATCATGTCCTGGGCAACGCTTAAGTCACTTCTACCGAAGTTCCAGAGAAACCAGCTATCATGGCAATGAGTTCGCCTCCTCGACTACCAAGGAAACCGAGTTCCTGTGGAAGGCGTGGGCACGTTCCGGGTCACCTACGGTGAGTTCCGAAAGGAGCTTCCCCTGACGATCGTCAGCAAGTCGTTACCAAGCCTCCTGAGCCTAGTTTGGTTCCGAGCCCTCGGCATGGGCTTCACGGGTGTCCACAGTCTCGGCAGACCATCTCTAAAGGACAGCCTCCTGCACGAGTTACAGGACGTTTTTGGAGAGACGTAGGCAAATACGTGGGGACCCCTATTTTTTTCAACCTAGACCCTAACGTAGCCCAGATTAGGCTAAAGGCAAGACGAGTACTGTTTCGGATAAGCTTTTATTAACAAAGTTAAACTAACAAACAACGCTTATAAAGCGTCTTCAAAGGGAACACCCAGGAACCAGAAACACGTTATAGAGGCAAATAGAGATAAAGATTAAAAGCAACACAACCCCATAACATCTCCCCTTTTCTAATAACAGCAACACTTTCTACAAATTGAGTCTATCAGGGGGGCGTGAGCATCTACCACTCCGAGTAATGACCGGCTCTCTCATACCTGACTCTCTCACGCAGGCCGGATCTCTTCGCTCGCCATTTTCTGAAGCCTCGGATGTTTGGCTATCACCAGACGCACCAACTTGCTCAGGACTGTCATCAATGTCAGACGAGCATTCATTATTATTCTTAAGTAGGTTTAGTTTGGCAACTGGCTCTGACCCACCCACAGAATATGAGAAGTCTGGTTGCTCAGCCACACGCAAGTCTGGTTGCTCAGCCACATGCAAGTCCACATGGTTCTGCCGATATCGGGTTCCTCCAACCTCCACCAAATAGGAGCGAGGTGCCACTTGTTGTAAACAGGTACCCCTTTCCCAACGGCCAGTCCGATCTCCAGGCAGTGGTCTCATCCGAATTCATTCTCCCACCTTTAACTCTGGCAAGTCTCTTGCAGATCTATCATATTTGGCCTTTGCCACTTGTCTCTTCTGCCGTAGCCTTTCCGGGACCCCTTGTATCACCACGGGCTCAAGCAACTTATTTGCCACAGGTAAGGACGTCTTTAATCTCCGTAACATTAATCTTTGTGCTGGGCTACTGTCCATACCTTCAGTTGGAGTATTCCTCCAATGTAAAATAGCCTTCCATGGATCGCTACATTCGCCATGTGCTTTCCTACATAAGTTCTTAGCAATCTTTACAGCTGATTCAGCTTTTCCATTCACTTGCGGATGACGTGGCGATGAAGTAATATGATCAAACTCCCACTCAGCAGCAAATTTCTTGAATTGCAGACTTACAAATTGAGGACCATTATCAGTAATCACTACATTTGGTTGCCCGTAACGTGCAAACTGAGACTTACATCTCTTGGTGGTGGTCTCAGCTGACAGGTCTGGAAGGAGGTCAATTTCCCAATAATCCGAATAATGGTCCACTATTATCAAGTGCTCTTTCCCTGCATAATTAAACAAGTCCATACTAATGATCTGCCAGGGTCGGGATGGTATCTCGTGTGACATCATAGTTTCTTTCTGTTGCCGATATGCATATTCATTACACATGGTACAATTACTGACAAAATCCTTAATTTCGCCTCGCATATTCGGCCAGTACAATGTGTCACGGGCTTGTCTATAGCATGCCTCCCCACCAATATGGCTTGAATGGATGCGCAATAACATCTCCGGTCTCAATAACTTTGGCACTATAACTCTTGGACCCTTATACAGAATGCCATCTTGTATAGCGATCTCATCTCTGAAGGACCAGTATTCCCTTACAATCATGGGAACTGCCTCTTTCACATCTGGCCACCCACTCAGCACAATACTCTTTAGTGTCTGTAGGGCCACGTCAGCATCCGTATGTTGCCTCAACTGCTGTAACCGCTGATTCGTAACATTAAGATAATCTGCTTGGTTAATTTCAACAAAACATATTTGTTCCTGTCGCAGCCAACAAACCGTCTGATATTCATGTTCTCCTCCCGTAGCTGTCTGATCTACTGTGGCTCTACTCAGGGTATCGCTGATATACATTTCACGTCCTGGCTTAAAAACCACATCAAGATTATAATGCTGTAAACTGAGCATCATGCTTTGCAAACGCTTCGGGGCACACAGAAGAGGCTTTTTGAATATAGTTATTAACGGTTTGTGATCAGTTTCAACTGTAATTATATCTCTACCATAAAGGTAATAATGGAAACGCTGGCAAGCAAATACGATACTTAAATATTCTTTCTCGATCTGAGCATAGTTCTCGATCTGTGCTCTTCTGTAAGAGTTAAACTATGCTTATAAACATGAAGACATTCTGCGCCCATCAATCTTCTTAATGTGGCAGCTTGTACTGCTGCCGGCTTATCATTTAAGCCTGTCACCAAAGAGTAATCTTCAAACTCTACCCTAAAGTTTTCCCAATTAGTGCTAGAGTCCTCACTTACTCGCATGGGTTGCGGCAGTGGTATATTACCTGCCATGGTGCTATATTTCTTACTTCAAACGCTCAACTTTCAAGGCCGAACCACGTCTGACACCATGTTTCGGATAAGCTTTTATTAACAAAGTTAAACTAACAAACAACGCTTATAAAGCATCTTCAAAGGGAACACCCAGGAACCGGAAACACCTCATAGAGGCAAATAGAGATAAAGATTAAAAGCAACACAACCCCATAACAAGTACCATTTGCCTTAAAGCCAAAAATAGACGCAGAGCTTGACAAACTGATTAAACAAGGGGTGCTGGTCCTAGTAGACCATGCTAAGTGGGAGACCCCAATAGTCACACCAGTCAAGGCAGATGGGTCAATCAGAATCTGCACTGATTATAAATGCACGATCAATAAGGCGCTCCAACAGAGCACGTACCCAGTCCCGATCGTCCACCATTTGCTTCATTCCCTGGGCCCTGGCATGATATTTGCTAAATTAGACCTTGCACAGGCGTACCAGCAGCTGCCGGTAGATGACGCTACGGCAGAATCTCAGACTATAGTAATGCACAGAGGTGCGTTCAAATGCACTAGACTACAGTTTGGGGTTAGCATTGCACCAGGGCTTTTCCAAAGCACCATGGAGTGCCTATTACAAGGACTTCCCGGGGTTTTACCCTACTTTGACAACGTCCTCATTAGTGCCCAGAATGAGGCGCAGCTTGGAGAAAGAGTTAGGCGAGTGCTCACCAGATTTAGAGAAGCGGGACTAAAAGTCAAAAAGACTAAATGTAAAATTGCAGTACCGTCTGTAGAATTTCTGGGCTACCAAATTGACAGCATGGGTATACACCCCACAGAGAGCAAAGTAAGGGCAATCCAAAATGCACCCACACCAAAGTTGAAGGCCGAACTACAGGCATTTCTGGGACTTCTGAACTTTTATGCAATGTTCCTTAAGGACAAGGCTACCATTGCTGAGCCGTTACACAGATTGTTAGGAAAAAACGTTCCTTGGGTTTGGGGCAAGGCTGAAGTGGACGCATTTAAAGCTGTCAAAAACTTTTGTCGGAGGAGACTTCCGGTTTGCTGTTTGTCGCTGCCAGACATTCCTTTGGGATCGTCAGCTTCCATCGCCTGTCAGAGCCGCCTTCACAACGGAATGGCGGCTCGAAAAAACTCCGTTTCCATGAGGAAATGGAGATAGAGCCGGCAGGGGTGGGTAGAACTCTCTGCGGAGTCCCAAAAGTTTTTCCTTTACTTTTGGGACGGAGCGGATGAGATGCCCCGTATCCCCAGCCGCTGCTCCGGGCTTTGGGAGACCTCTGCTGATGCAGAGCCAGGCGTCAAAAGCAAGCCTGCAAATTTAACAGACTACTCAAAGAAAATGTGAGCTGGACCTGTAATACTGAATCGCAAGTATTTTACTGATTTTTTAAAAATTACTTAAGAGAGAGGAGGAAAAGAAGAGGAAAAAAAGCCTTTTAAAATGGCGTCGGCTGGAGGAGAGGCTGAAAGGGAAAGTCCTTCCATTTTCTATTACTACAATGTAGCGGAATAAATACCACTGGCTACATTTGTAGACAAAACTTCGCTCCTGTGTCTTTTTCTCTTTTTTTTCCCTTGGAGACTTGATATTGTTGTTGATTGGAAAGAAGTCTTTTTTTTTTCTTGCTTTTTTTTTAACAAAGCCTGCCTGGGCGGAAACATGGCACTGAGACTCATAAAGTCAGATAAACAAGAAGGGGGGGGGATTCCCCCACCAACAACTTAAAGGAACAAGTCTTAACTCTTCAGTCTCAGAAACCTGATTTTAATATAATAGAATTTTTTATAGAGGAGATTGAAAGAAGGGAGGAGATTGTGAATCAGCAACTTGAAAAATTTAAGCAGGAAATTAAAGAATTGGTGAAATCTAAGTTTGATTTTTTGGAGAAAAAATTCTCAAAAGTGGCTAATGGTTTTACAGAATTTATGATACAGTTGGACACAAACACTAATGTACTAGAGTCTAAAATGGAAGAAATTCAAGATAAATTGGACAATAGAATTCAAAAAATTGAAAATGATTTGACAAACACTCAGGATAATAGCTTAGAAGAAAAACCTTAAATGGATGCTGATCAAAAGTATGGTAATGCAGAAAATCTGCAACAGAAGATTGAAAAAGAGATTTTAATGGTACAATATAATTTCACAGAATATGCGATAAGATTAAGAGGTTTGCAGGAAAATAATAGAGATGATTTAAGGAAAATATCTTCTGAATTTCTAGCTGGGATTCTAAAGGTTCAACCTGACGAAGTGTTTTGTAGGATTGACAGAGTTTATCGAATCAACTCCTGGATTGCCAAGCAAAGGCAATTGCCTAGAGATGTGGTGATTTATTTTACAGATAAAGAAATTAGGAATAATATCGTGCAAAATTCCTTCAATTCTAATTTGCAATTGTATGGAAGAAAGATTTGGATTTACAAGGAACTCCCACCTAAGATATTGATGGAAAGGAAGAAATTTGGTTTTCTGGTGAATGAGTTAAAAAAGAGAAATATCCCATTCAGATGGGACGCCCCAGTTGGTATTATATTTAGATACCAAGGAGAAAGATATCAGCTAAATACTGTTGAAAGAGCGGAAGAATTTTATCAAAATAGGTTGAAAATGAACTTAACATCTTCAGGTATAATACAGGATAAGCAGAAGGAGCTGGAAATAAAGGTAAAATATCGAATTACAGAGACTGTACCAGATGAATTGCCTTTGGATTTATTGGATACCCCAGCTGGACTATCTACAAATTTGAGAGAAGTGTCATCTAATCTTAATGTGATGACTTATCAAGGCAAGGATAAGCATGGAAACCAATTAGGGGATATACAAGGGATAAAAAAGAAACATGAGATACAAAAACAAAACCAACAAGACCAATCTACAAAGCAGAATAAAAACCGACCAGATGCTACACAATTTGTAGAAAGGAAACCAGGATGGAAACCAAACCCACAAAAAGAAAAGAAAAAAAGAAATAGGTGGCATAAAAATAGAAATTTCTAAATCAGGCAACAGTGAAGCCAGTGACTTTAAAATATGAATGATTATGTGTAAACACAGAAGAGGCGACGTATTGGTTAATATCATCCTGAGGATTGTGGCAGATCTCTGCATGGCCGTAATCTGGGGACGTGAAACAAGCCTTAAACTGATGGATTTGAATTATCCATTTTGGAATTTCTTTTTGTGTTGATAAACATATTATATTATCTTGAATCACAAGGCAAGAGAATTATGCTGGGGCATGCAGAAGATCGGGTTGTTACCCACTACGATGATGGGAATTAATAATCCTGATGAAACCCACAATTATTACTATATGGAATATAATTATAATGTCACTCGGGTGGTTGTTTTTACTTTTATACATATAAGAAGATATTTACTACTGATGGGGGCAGATATGATTGAAGATCCTGAATAAACTGTTGCACCAGCAAGCTATGTTACCCGATTATGGATGTTGGTTCTACCAATCCAGTGGAAAGACCTCAAAGAAGATACTATATGGATTATAAATTTAAAGTCATTGTCTTTTCTTTTTTTTTATTTAGATATAATGGAAAATATAGACATATATTTTTAAGTAGTGTGGGCAGTGAATCAAAGATATTAAGAAATGTTGTGTATGGTAATTTTGCATGATAGTGGGTGAATAAGCCAGTTAGTAGATTGATTAGTCTAAGAAAAGGGATTTTTAAGTGATATATTTAGGGGAGTGGAGGAAATGGATAGAGTGGAATAAATGTTAAACTAGATTTTATGGGGAAGGCCGCTTTGAAATGTTATAGTAATATATATAGAAGATTAAATGTTAAAGTAGGACTTATCGTATAGTTTTAAAGTGGAGAAGTTATTCTATAATGTCATAGTATAATGTCTTTTTTTTTTCCCCTTTCTTTTCTCTTTTCTGAAATGTATGGATAAAGGGGGATGTTATAATATTAATAATATTTTTAGTAAGTAAGGGTCAATATCTAGAGGAGGGAGTAAGTAATCTGTTATGAATTAGGTTTTTTTTTTTGTTATGAAGAAGTCACAGGGGGGGATGGGTGGGGAGGGGGGGTTAGGGAGGGGGAGGGAGAGGGGGAAAAAGGGGGGGGAATTTGTATTTGAAAACTTTTTCAATAAAAAAAAAAACTTTTGTCGGAAGACAGTTTTCTAATTCAATACAATTCTGAATTGCAGCTTGTTCTTGTCTGCGATGCGTCCCCTTTTGGAGTGGGTGCTGCTTTGAGCCATAGACTACCGAATGGGTTAGAGGCACCCATTGCTTATTACTCTCACACCCTGTCCAGTGCAGAACAAAATTACAGCCAGCTGGACAGGGAAGCCTTAGCAGCTGTAGCGGGGGTCAAAAAATTTCATGAATATTTGTTTGGCCGGACTTTTGAACTAGTAACGGACCATCAGCCATTGTTGGGACTTTTGGCTGGCAACAAACCAACCCTGACCGCTCTTTCCCCCTGGATGACCAGGTGGTCTATTTTCCTGGCCGCTTATTCGTATCGACTAATCCACCGACCTGGCCGGACTCTGGGCCATGCTAACGCCCTCAGCCAATGCCTCTTGCCTGACTTGTTGGAAAACCCGATGCCGGAAGCCCCTGTCTTGTTGCTCAATGTCATATCCCTGGGGCCTCTCTCGTCTGGTGAGGTGGCAAGGGCATCTACCAAGGACAATGTTATTTGAACTGTTATGGGCTGGGTCATGAGAGGGTGGCCAACTAAGGTGGACTGTGGGGAGTTTCAAGTATTTTTTGCCAAAAAAGACGAATTGTCTATGCTTGGTGGTTGTTTATTGTGGGGCGATAGGGTGGTCATTCCCTCACGGTTGAGGCATCAGGTTTTAGAACTGCTACATGAGGGGCACCCTGGTATAGTCAGGATGAAGGGACTGGCACGAAATTATGTGTGGTGGCCTCAACTTGACCAGGACATCACGGAATGGGTTGGAAAATGCAGACCTTGCCAGGAATCCCAACCGGATCCCCCTGTAGCTCTCGTTAGAGAGTGGGAGAAGTCTAAGGGACCATGAGGGAGGATTCATATAGACTTCGCAGGGCCATTCCAGGGGCAGAATTTCCTAATAATTGTTGATGCTTTTTCCAAATGGTTGGAAATAGCCCTAATGCCGTCAACCACTTCCGAGACGGTAATCAAGGTTCTTAGGAAGCTATTCGCAACCCACGGGTTACCAGACACCCTGGTATCAGACAACAGGCCCCAATTCACGGTGACACAGTTTGAAAGCTACCTGGCCGAGTTAGGAATAAGGCACGCACTGTCAGCTCTGTTTCAACTGGCTTCTAATGGCCTTGCGGAGAGATTTGTAAGAACAACTAAAGAAGCTCTCTCCCGACTCGATGCGGGTGACTGGCAAGCCAGAATCGATCAATTTTTAACAATACAACATGCCACCCCGTGCACTGCCATGGGGCGCAGTCCAGCAGAAGGAGGGCTGTTGCCTGTGTGCTTTCGCTGAAGTCTCACCCTGAATTAAAGAGCTATTGTCACTAGCTTGCTTGTGCCTCTCGTTATTCCCGCGCTACAACAACTGCCAATGGCTGTGACTTTTCCATGTGGGGACGGGGTGGTCCCAGTGAAAGGGAGCTGCTAGGCCAGGCCGGCAAGCTGGGCATAGAGGTGCTGGTGTGGGTGTGGCACTGATCTACAACTTGGTGCAGCCATTTGGACTGGAACATCCTAAGAGCTTTGATAGTACAGTGGTTTAGTGCACCCTGTTATTAACACAGCTGCCTGCAATTTCTGCTGGTTCGTATCTCTCCAAGGCTCAAGGTTGACTCAGCCTTCCATCCTTTCTAAGGTAGGTGAAATGAGGACCCAGTTTGTGGAGGCAATAAGCTGACTGTATAAAATATACAAAAGAATGAAGGCTATTGCTTAATGCATTGTAAGCCGCCCTGAGTCTCCGGAGAAGGGCGGCATATAAATCAAATTAAAAAAAAAAAAACATGGTCAGCCTTAGATCTAACCCACACAGCCCCCTGGAGCCAGCAAGAGACAATCACAGCACCTCAGCCTCACCTTCTGGACATGCACACAGGAGGCAGCAAGCACTGGCATCCCAGATGAAAGGAAAGCACTCAGAACACAGTCAGCCTGCAAGGCAAGATGGTCCCCAGGGATGCCAGGCCCTGCACGCATTCACCATTTCCTCTGCATGCACCCAGGGGGCAAAGCAGGGGCAGCCCCTCACTGGCTCTAGGGCAGCTCCATGGATCTAAGGCTGACTGAGTTCCAGCCGGATGGCTGCCAACAAGATCAGTGCCCAACTGGGCCAGGGCTGAGGCACTGAGTGCTGGTCCTTCACTGTCTCCAAGGTAGCCCTACCTATATCACGGATCTGGTCTATGGGCGCTTGAGTTTAACATCCCTGCCTTAGCAGAATTACATCCACATAGAAGGATGCAGTGGGATACCCAAGTTTCCATTTTAGGCCTAATACTCTTCAATATCTTCATAAATAATCTAGATGAGGGAATGGGAACTCATCAAATTTGCAGATGACACCAAGCTGGCAGGAATAGCAAACACCCTAGATGATAGGCTCAAAATCCAAAAGGATCCTGACAATCTTGAACATTGGACCTTATCTAACAAAATGAAATACAATGTAGATAAAAAGTAAGGTTCTACACTTAGACAAGAAAAACCAGTTGTACAGGTATAGACTAGATCAAATTTAGCTCAATGTCAGGAACTGTGAGATGGATCGTGGAGTCCAAATGAACAATCACTTAAATGTGAGCCAACAGTATGCAGCAGCAACCAAAAAAGCCAATGCAATCCTAGGCTGCAATAATAGAGGGATAGAATCAAGATTACATGAAGAATTAGTACTGCTTAACAAAGCTTTAATACAGCCACACTTGGAATACTACATCCAATTTTGATCACCACAATATAGAAAAGATGCTGAGACTCTGAAAAGAGTACAAAGAGCAACAAAGATTATTAGGGGTCTAGAGATAAAACATATAAAGAACAGTTGCAGGATATGTCTACTCTGAAAAGAAGGATTGGGGGAGATATGATAGTCATGTTCTAATATCTGAGGAGCTTTCACAAAGAGGGGCAAAACTATTTTCCAAAGCATCAGAAGGCAAGAAAAGAACCAATGAATGGAAACTGATCAAGGAGAGGAGCAACCTAAAACTAAGGTGAAATTTCCAATGTAAAAAATTGTGGGTACCTCATCACTGGAGGCTTTCAAAAAAAGACTGAACAGCCATTTGTCTGAAATGGTATAGACCAGGGGTCTGCAACCCACAGCTCTGAAGCCACATGTGGCTCTTTCATCCCTCTGCTGTGACTCCCTGTTGCTCAAAATATGAGTCACAACCATCAATGTGCGACACCTGCCAGCATGTGATTTATTGAGCTTTTCAACCCATCGGGGTTTTTTTTCGGAGTTCAAAATTTTTTTGTTGCACAGAGAAACAAAAATTTGTTTTCTTTGTAGCAATTCATTGATTTCATAAATGCAACACACTATAGTTTTTTTATAGTGTAAAGGTAAAAAAATGATTTATGCAGTGTTATCTTCATTTTAGATGTCAAAAGGGTTTTGTGGCTCCCAGTTTTTTCTTTTCTTTTTCTTTTTTTTTTCAAAAAAGTTTTTATTTTTGTTTCTCATAACCATATTTACATATACAGTCATTAATCCACTATTTTTCATTCATCTTTTCTTTTAACTTTCATTTTTCATTTTTCATTATTCGGGGCTGCTCTTTTACTATTTACCCTTCTTTATTTTGCAACAACCTTTCTTTCTCTCCTCCCCTTCTCTTCCTTCCTCTATCTCTTCCTACCTTCTTCCTCTCCTTCTCTTTCCTACTTCCCCTTCCCTTCTCCCACTCCTCTCTTCTTCCCCCCATTCTAACCTTCTCTCCTCTTTCCCCTCCCTTTTCTTCCTTTCCTTTTCTCTTTCTTCTCTCTCTCCCTCTCCTCTCTTCTCCCTTCCTCTCTCTCTACTCCTTCCCCTCTCTCTTGTTGTTTCCCTTTTCAGTTCAATCTAGAATGGTATTCGAGCAGCCCCAATTTTCTATTTATCTCTATTCTCATTTCAATTTCTTATTTAATTAATAATTATATCTATTTCATCATTTGTGTACATTTTTACAATAATCTCACTTTTCCCTTTTTACTCCCCCTCCCCTTTATCTCTTTACCTATGCATCATCTGGGATTCTATTCTTCTGATTATTTTCTCCCATCTTTTCTCTATCTATTTTATCTCCATACCCTTATTTATATTTCCTTTCTAACCAATCATAAAAATTATCCCATGTCCTGAAATACATTGACTCCTCTTTATCTTTTATTCTCAATGTTAATCTATTCATTTCTGCACCGTCTAAAATTTTCTTTATAATTTCTCCTTCCAACGGAATTTTGTCTGCTTTCCAATTTTGTGCAAATACAATTCTAGCCACTGTTATTAAATGAATAATCAAATACCATATTTTTCGGAGTATAAAACAGACTTCCCCCCCCATAAAAGGGGGTGAAAATTTAGGTGTGTCTTATACACCAAATGTAGCCCTGCCCATCCACTGGCCCCCACCCTTTAGCCTCTGCCTCACAGCAGTTACCTCCTTGCAAGCAAACAGCAAGAAAAAACAGCTCCTTTCAGCTTCAGCACAGCCTAATTAGCACAAGTTGATTGGATTGGCCTCCCGACTCTCAGCTGATTTGCTCTTAGCTGTTTTGTGCAGGGCTCTGCTACTTGCTGCAAAGAGGTAAATTGCTGGAGCAGATTTTTTTTTTCCTTGTGCTAATCAAACTCTGCTGAAAACAAAAATGAAAGTAAAGCAGGGTGTTTGCTGCAACAAGGTAAAATTGCTCAGAGGCAGAGGGAGATTTCTTTTTGTTCTTTTCCTCACCCAAAAAAGTAGGTGCGTTTTATACTCTGGTGCATCTTATACTCCAAAAAATACGGTATGTATCTTCTTTATTATAATTCTCCAGTAAAATTCCCAATAAGAATATCTCTGGTTTTAACTTTATATGTTGCTGCAACATTCCCTCTAACCATGTCTGTATTTTCACCCAGTAATGTTTTGCTTCTTTACACAACCACCACATATGATAATATGATCACGGCAATTGATGACATTTTCAACACTTAGCTGATTTATCATTAAACATCTTAGCTAATCTTTCTGATGCATATGCCATCTATAAACATCTTATACAAATTTTCTTTATAAGCTGTTGCCATTGTTAGTTTATAGTTTCTTTCCCATAGTTGTTGCCATTTCTCCAGTTCTATAGTATATCCAAAATTTTTGCCCATGTTATTATTGTTTCTTTTACTTCTTCATCTTCTAGTCTAATCTGTAATAGATAATTATATAGTTTTTTAATCATTTTTTCATCTGTTCCTGTCAGTATTTCGTCCAGTTTGATTTCCCCAAGTTAAAACCATATTGTCTACGATCTGCTTCATATCTTGATTGTATTTGCAGTCTTGTATACCAATCTATCTCAATCCCTTGACTCTCTAGTTCTTGTTTTTATTTCAGTTCTCCCCGATCTGTCAAAATGGTATTTTGGGGGGGTGGCAGTTATCATTAAAGAGGGTCTTAGTCCGAGGGAGGCCACTGTTCCTCAGACGGCCGGATGTGAATCCCTCCTTGTGAAGTGGGGTCATGGGGTGCAGATGGGCCTGCTGGTTACGTACCTGGCTCCCTGCCACGTGGCAGCGGCCTTGCCTGAACTACTCAACGTTATAGCCGCGGTGACGATTGATACCCCTAGACTTATGGTCATGGGGGACTTCAACCTGCCATCCGTCGGTGAGGCATCTGAGGTGGCTCAGGAGTTCATGGCTTCCATGACGGCCATGGACCTGACCCAGTTAGTTCATGGCCCTACTCACACGGGGGGAAACACGCTGGACCTGGTTTTTGTCTCTGGTCAGTGGCTGAGTGGTCTCGAGATAGGGGATATAGCGATCGAGCCCTTGTCATGGTCAGATCACTCCCTCCTTCGCTTTGACCTTCGAACCGCCACACCCCGCTGCAGGGAGGCGGAACCGATGAGGTGGTTCCGCCCCAGGCGCCTGATGGACCCGGATAGGTTCCAGACGGAGCTTGGGCCATTTCCTGAGGCTCTGGCACACGGCTCGACTGAAGACCTAGTGGCTGTCTGGGATAGGGCAGCCGCTGGAGCTTTGGACTAGGTCGTGCCTTTGCGGCCTCTGACCCGGCGTCGATCTCACCTGGCTCCCTGGTTCACCGAGGAGCTGAGGGAGATGAAACGCCGGAAAAGACGCCTGGAGAGCAGTTGGAGGGCCAGCCGTTCTGAATCTGACCGAACACTGGTAAGGTCTCATATTAAGACCTACCTGGTGGCAATAAAAGCGGCAAAATGTAACTATTTTTCCGCTCTTATTGCGTCATCAGATAATCGCCCGGCCGCCCTGTTTAGGGTGACCCGCTCCCTGCTCCACCAGGAAGCGCGGAAGGACCCCTTGGAGGGTAGAGCCGAGGACTTTGTACAATATTTGTATGACAAAATCGCTCAGATTCGGGAAAATTTGGACTCTGACTGGGTAGATTCGGGAGGGAGGATGGAGGCAAGTCTTGAGAATATTATCTGGGAAGAGTTTGATTCTGTGACTCTGGAAAATGTGGACAAGATACTGGGCAGACTAAGCGCGGCCACATGTTTATTGGACCCTTGTCCCTCCTGGCTGGTGCTGGCCTCTCGGGAGGTTACACGAGGCTGGCTCCAGGGGTTTATAAATGCTTCCTTGAGAGAGGTGTCTTCCCTGCTGCCTTGAAGGAGGCGGTGGTGAGGCCTCTCCTCAAGAAGCCTTCTCTGGACCCAGCAGTGTTGGCTAATTACCGTCCAGTCTCCAACTTTCGCTTCATTGCGAAGGTTGTTGAGAGTGTGGTAGCGCGACAGCTTCCTCAGTACTTGGATGAATCGGCTTATCTAGATCCGTTCCAGTCGGGCTTCAGGCCTGGATACAGCACGGAAACGGCATTGGTCGCATTGGTAGATGATCTCTGGAGGGCCTGGGACAGGGGTTGCTCCTCTATCCTGGTCCTATTACACCTCTCAGCAGCTTTTGATACCATCGACCATGGTATCATGCTGCACCGGTTGGAAGAGTTAGGGGTGGGAGGCACCGTGTTGCGGTGGTTCTCCTCCTTTCTATCTGATCGGTCGCAGTCTGTGTTGACAGGGGGGCAGAGGTCGACCCCGAGGCCCCTTGTATGTGGGGTGCCACAGGGGTCGGTTCTCTCACCCCTTCTGTTCAACATTTATGTGAAGCCGCTGGGTGAGATCATCCGTGGTTTTGGGGTGAAGTATCATCAGTATGCTGATGATACTCAGCTATACATCTCCACCCCGGACCACCCCAATGATGCCCTTAAAGTGATGTCCCAGTGCCTGGAGGCTGTACGGATCTGGATGGGGAGGAACAGACTCAGGCTCAACCCATCCAAGACCGAGTGGCTGTGGTTTCCGACGTCCCGATATAGTCAATTGGTGCCATCACTGACTATTGGGGATGAGTCATTGCCCCCCACGGAGAGGGTTCGCAACTTAGGCGTCCTCTTGGACTCACGGCTGTCTTTAGAAGAACACTTGACGGCTGTGGCCGGGAGGTCTTTTTATCAGGTTTGCCTGATTCGCCAGTTGCGTCCCTTTCTGGATCGGGACTCATTAAAAACGGTCACTCATGCCCTCGTCACTTCACGCCTGGACTACTGTAATGCTCTCTACATGGGGCTCCCCTTGAAGAGCACCCGGAGGCTCCAGCTGGTCCAGAATGCGGCCGCGCGGGTAGTTATGGGAGCAGCATGGCGCTCCCATGTGGCTCCCCTCCTGCGCGAGCTGCACTGGCTCCCTGTGGTCTTCCGGGTGCGCTTCAAGGTCTTAGTTACCACCTTTAGAGCGCTCCATGGCTTAGGACCGGGGTACTTACGAGACCGCCTTCTGCCACCAATAGCCTCTCACCGCCCAGTACGCTCCCATAGAGAGGGGCTTCTCAGGGTGCTGTCAGCCAAACAATGTCGACTGGCGGCCCCCAGGGGGAGAGCATTTTCTGTGAGGGCACCCACCATCTGGAACGAGCTCCCCCCAGAGATACAGAAGATTCCGGATCTGCGCACTTTCCGCCGTGCCCTCAAAACATTCCTGTTTCAGCAGGCCGGCCTGGCCTAACTTTCCCTTTATATTGCTTTTTGATTTTATTTTAAACTGGGATGTCTTGAATTATCTAGGACCAGAATGTTTAGTATATTTTAATTGGTTTTTTATTATTAACGTTTGTATTACATGTATTTTTATCGTTCGCTGTTCACCGCCCTGAGTCCCTTAGGAATAGGGCGGTATATAAATTTAATAAATAATAATAATAATAATAATAATAATAATAATAATAATAATAATAATAAAATGTCCTCATACCTAACAATATTCCTCATATTTACAATGTTTGGATATGTCACCGCTTCTATTGTAGAAAGCCACATTGGTATGTTCAAATAATGTTTTTCTTTCACTCTCTCCCACACTGATAACAAGCCATTTCTTACATAATGTCTCTGGAAATATCCATGTATCCTTTGTTTCCCGCATCATAGAAAGGCATGCCAACCCAGTTGTAAATCATGATCCTCCAATGTCAATAGTCTTGCATTCCTCAATAAAATCCATTCTTTAATCCATGTTAACGCTGCCACTTGATAATACAGTTCCCAATTCGGTAGGCCAAATCCACCTCTAGTTCTTGCATCTTGCAGCATTTTTATGTTAATTCTTGCTCTTTTTCCTTGCTTTTTCCTTGCATATTTCCATGTTATTTTCTTCTGCTCTTCAAAGTATTTTTTCTCCAATTTTATTGGTATAGTTTGAAATAGAAATAATAGTTTTGGTAATACATTCATTTTTATTAATGCTATTCTTCCCATTAATGATAGTTGCAAGTTTCTCCATTTCTCCAGGTCTTTTCAATTTGTTTTTTCAGTTTATAATAATTATCTTCCTTGAATATTGTACATTTTGATGTCAAATGAAAACTCAAACATTTCACTTTCTTCACAATTTGGATGTCCAGTTTCTCCATTATCTCTCTTTTTTTATTTTCTCTCATATTTTTAACTAATATGTATAAACTCATTTAATAATTTCTTCAATCTTTCAGCCATAATTGATGCAAAAATCTTATAGTTCGCATTTAATAAGGATATTGATCTATAATTCTTTATTTGTTGCAGATCTGCCTCTTTTGGTATTAAAGTTATGTATGCCTCCATCCATGAGTCCAGAATTTTAGCTTTAGGTAATAGTTCATTGAATACTTGCATCATCACATTGCTTAATACATCTTGTAAGATGTATTTATATATCTCTGCTGGTAATCCATCTGGACCTGGTATCTTCCCATTTTTTTGTCTTTTAATTCCCTCCATTAATTCCATCACTGATATTCTTTCTTCTAACAGTTTTTTGAACTTTTGTGGAATTCTAGGCATTCCATTTTTTAAAAATACTGTTCTATCTCGTCTTCTGCCACTGTTTCTTGTTGGTACAGTCCATTATAATATTTCTCAATTATTCTCTTCTTTTCCTCAGTTTTATAACATACCTTTCCATCTTGATCTATTAATTGACTTATTAATTTCTTTTCTTTCTCTTTTTTCATTTTATATGCTAACCATCGTCCTGGTTTATTTGCATTTTCAAAGAAATTTTGCTTTGTAGCTTTCATTTTCCATTAAATTCATTTTATGCTTTTTCAGATCCATCAAATTTGTAATCTTTTTTGTCATGAGGGTTTTTTTTGCAACACCATCTCTAACCTCTTATATTCCTTCTCTAAGTTCTTTTGCATTTGCCTATTCTGTTTATTTCGTTTTCCTAAATATGTCATTGTCAATCCTCTAATATATGCTTTGCTGGTATCCCACACATTTTGTAAATATGTTTTCTTTTCTGTGGGTAATGGTCCAAATGGCTCTTTGAGTGTTTAAGGTTGCCAACCCCTGGTATAGACATTCCTGCCTTGAGCAGGGGGTTGGTCTAGATGACCTCCAAGGTCTCTTCCTACTCTGTTATTCTAGCTTCTTCTGAATATCATTATTGAAATGAAAGAGAGATGGAGTAGGCTCTTTGCAATATTTATGTAAGTCTGTAACACTTGTATAGCATTAATACCTAGGAGAAACTTGCTGAGATATTTCAGTCAGAATTTGATTATAGCCAGCATGCTTGAAATCCAGAAACCTGCTGCTGCTGTTCTTTTGTCACTACACTGGAATAAACTGAAATAGGATGTGGTGTTGGTGAGTCAGGAAGCCCCATGAATATCTGCACTAAAACCACACAAAATACATGGATGTTTTCATCTACTATATAACTTAATCTGTATTTTCATCTACTACATAACTTAATCTGAGAATGAAATGTTCACACTTCAACAGTATGAATATTAGCTATTTCTTTGAACTACTCATCACAGAATTTCTAACTAGGTGGACTCATGGCAAAGCCATTAGATGTCTCACTCCAAAAATGAAATATTTCATTTTCAACCTAATCTATAGGATTAGCTGAAAGAACCTTGCCCAAGACCAGAACTAGGCTTTATATGCAGGAGACTTAGGTTCAAGGCTCCATTATGTTCATGTCCAGACATATCAAAAGAACTCAAGGATGACTGAGAATCTAAAAATGTGGCTTTTCTAAAAATATTTGCTGCATTTCCCTACCATAGAATAGTAGGTATCACAAAGTCTCTTTGTGTGGTTTCTGTGCAGATATTAATGGGATTTCCTGTCTCATCAACACCATCTCCCATTTCAGTGTATTCCAGGATAACCTTGAACCCCGACCTTATGTTTCTTTTCTAGAGTGAGTCCTACCACTCTCTAAGTTTCTGGACAATGCTACCACTTAGAATACGTGTCAATACTTGACTATGTGTCAGATTGGTCTAACAAGTAACAACTTCAAATCTCAACCAACAAATGCTCTGTCTTGCACATTGGCAAAAAAAATTAAAACATAAAATACAAATTAGATGGACATGACCTTGTAGATGACCCTCACTCTGTCAAGGACCTTGGAATAGTCATTTATAAAGATCTAAGTGCCAGAGCCCACTGTAACAACATTGCCAAAAAGGCATTAAGAATTGTTAATCTAATCTTGCGTAGCTTCTTCTCTGGTAATATTGTACTACTAATTAGAGCATACAAAACATTTGCTAGACTAATTCTCGAATACAGGTCATCTATCTGGAACCCACACTGCATATCAGACATTAATACAATTGAAAGAGTCCAGAGATATTTCACAAGAAAAGTCCTCCATTCCTCTACCCGTAATAAAATACCTTATGCCACCAGACTTGAAATCTTGGCCTTAGACAACTTAGAACTACGCTGACTTTTGTCTGACATAAGCATATTACATAAAATTATCTGCCACAATGTCCTACCTGTAAATGACTAGTTCAGCTTCAACCACAACAATACACAAGCAAATAAGAGATAAAAAATTTATTTATTTATTTATTTGTTTGTTTATTTATGTAATTTATATGCCTCCCTTCTCCCGAAGGACTCAGGGTGGCTTACAAAGAACGGAACAAAAATTACATAAACATTAAAAATCCAATTAAAAATTGATTAAAATTATTTAAAATCACCCCTGCGGATCAGCCCATTTGATGAAAGAGCCACGTCTTCAATTCACGGCGAAAGGAGAGGAGGTCAGGGGCTGTCCTAAAGCTGATGGTTAGCCCGTTCCAGAGGGTCGGCGCTTCCACAGAGAATGCTCTCCCCCTAGGGGCCGCCAGCCGACATTGTCTGGCTGACGACACCTTGAGGAGACCCGTTCTATGGGAGCACACAGGACGATGGGAGGATGGCAGGAGATGATCCTGCAAGTACCCCCGGCTTAAGCCATGTAGGGCTTTATAGGTGAGCACCAGCACCTTGAAACGGACCCGAAGGACCACCGGTAGCCAGTGCAGCTCGCGCAGGAGAGGTGTCACACGGGAGTAACGAGAAGCCCTGTAACAACCCGTGCGGACGCCTTCTGGACTAGCTGTAGCCTCCGGGTGCATCCCAAGGGCAGCCCCATGTAGAGGGCATTACAGTAGTCCAACCGAGACGTAACAAGGGCGTGGCAAGGGCATCCCGGTCTAGGAAAGGGCGCAACTGGTGCACCAGGCGTACTTGTACGAAGGCCCCCCTAGTCACGGCCATCAAATGATCTTCTAAAGATATCCATGAATCCAGGAGGACACCCAGATTGCGAACCCTTTCTGAGGGAGTAAGAACCTCCCCTCCTATCACAAGTGATGGGACCTCTAGATCACGAGATGCCGATATCCACAGCCACTCAGTCTTGGATGGGTTGAGTCTGGGTCTGTTTCTTTCCATCTAGGCCCGTACCGCTTCCAGGCAGCGGGACATCACAGAAAGGGCATCCCCAGGGTGGTCTGGGGTGAAGATATAAAGCTGAGTATCATCAGCATATTGATGGTACTTCACCCCGAAACCACGATTGATCTCACCCAGTGGCTTCATATAGATGTTAAAGAGCAGGGGGGAGAGAACCAACCCCTGAGGCACCCCACGTGTGAGGGGCCTCGGGGTGGATCTCTCTCCCCCCGTCCATACAAACTACGAGCAGCCCGAGAGGTAGGAGGAGAACCACCGTAAAATGGTGCCTCCTATCCCCAACCCCCCGAGTCGCTGCAGTAGGATACCATGGTCGATGGTATCAAAAGCCGCTGAGAGGTCAAGAAGGACCAGGATGGGGGAGCGTCCCGGGCCCGCCAGAGATCATTCACTAGGGCGACCAATGCCGTTTCGGTGCTGTAGCCGCTCCTGAAACCCAATTGGTACGGGTCCAGGTAGTCAGTTTCCTCCAGGAACTGTGGGAGCTGCTGTGCCACAACGGACTCAACAACCTTCGCTATGAAGCGAAGGTTGGAGACTGGACAGTAGTTGTTAAGGGAGTCTGGATCAAGGGTAATCCGCTCCAAACTCGATTGCAGAAAATATGACTTCAGTAACAGAGTGGTCAATGCTTGGAATGCACTACCTGACTCTGTGGTTTCTTCCCCAAACCCCCAAAACTTTAACCTTAGACTGCCTTCTGTAGACCTCACCCCATTTCTAAGAGGTCTGTAAGGGGTATGCATAAGTGCACCAGCGTGCTTACAGTCCCTGTCCTAATGTTCCTTTTTACTCTTACTCTTTTCATCTACAGACAGACAGACACACAAACACATCTTCTTTCTTTTGTATTTTATTCTAATTAATTCTTCTGTATTCTACATGCTGGTCTATGACCGAATAAAGATTTGATAATGGCAGAGATCTCTATTTTCTTCTGATTTCCAGGCTATACAACCTCCTTTTGTTTTTTAGTGAAGGGGCAATACTTCTCCCTTTGCTTCAATATTCAGAAATTGTTCCTAATAAATAAGTGGGCTTTCAGCAGTTTAGTTTTCTGAGTTAACAGGCATCCAAGGGTTCCCTTCTCCATCCTCACATATACAGATACACATGTTAAGTGAAAACAGAAGGACCATTTAACACTTCAGAGAAACACTCAACACTTCAGTTAAAAGTCTGCTGTTCGTGCCAGGGGCATCTAATAACGATTAACTTCAGAAGTAGATTTTCTTCTTTTCCTCATCTGAACTTGAAACAAATTTTGCAATGTGTATTCAGAATATTTTATTACAGATTCTAAGTGAAATTAATTCCTTTACACTTATCAAAATATATTGCCTGTAACATTGCACCCTATAATTCCCTTATTCAAGTTTCCTAACAGAATACAAAACTCCCCACCCTGCACAAACACATATATACTATCTAAAATAGCCTTAATATACTGTATGTTTTAGGATTAATTTATATTTATTTTTTTCATATACCCAACAAGGTCAAGAAAAGAATACCTCAGTCATGGTAATCTTTTCTGCAGTAGGATAACTTCCACTCTGATTATGCAATATTTTCTCTCTTCCTTGGGAAACGTTTAGTCTTACTAATTTTTTTTTTTTTAAGTTTTGCTTGATAAAAAAAGTTTCAAATTCATTCTGAAACAAGAAGTAGCAATAACCAGGGATTTAAATAAAAATTAACTCCGTTGTTAACATCACTAAGTATTGAAAGTACTATGGTAAATTAAATAGCAGTAATTTGCAACCTAGGAAATAAAAGAAGCACTATATACTTCGATAGAAACTATGTTGAGAAAGAAATTTTTGCCAAGGAATAGAAACTATGCTATAACTTCTCTTACAAATATTTCTAACTGAATATTCAGAAAGAGTTGTACTTTTCATAGGAAGACATAAAATTCACATAATCTAATTGTAACATATTATACTATAGGGAGAAAATTCTTCCTGACCCACCTGGTAATCAGCTTGTATTCCGAAGCATAAAGATTAATAGAACTCCAGCAAAGTAAATGTAAATGCAGTTATCTTATATCAATTCTATAAATCAGAGGACCTCCTTTTTATTAACCTATGTCACATTGTAATAAAGTAAGTTAAAAGACTTCACCTTTCATATTCATTTTGCTCAGACACTCATCCTCACAGAATTAAAAACCATGTATTAGAAAAATAATAAATAGAACTGTGTATTTATTTTAATTATATAATCCAATTTTGAAACAAAGTAACAGGGCAAAAAACATCATATGGTGAATGGGCTAATTACTTGCAAGTAAACACCAAACCCACAAAATATGTATCAAACTTTCAATGGAACCAGTCTCTTTTACCAAATGCATATTTCATCATTAGAGGGTAACAATATAAACACATCTGATCCACAGACCCTATGCACTAGCCCATATTTACTTTAATTTTGCCACCCAAAACTGAAATATTTGGATTCAAATTGGTTTTAATTCCTGTTAACTCAAAATGTTAAGCAGTTGACAGCAAGTTCTGAGAAGCCCCTGAGAACATGCAATATGTCTGATCTATCAAGCAGGTCTCCCAATTTGATACTTAAAAAAAATCTGTAGTACATTGTGCTCTGTTAAGCTCCATCTGTAACTACAGATGTTCATTTTATTCCAGCTATTTAGCAGCCACCACTACCATCATAGCATTCGGTGGCAATACACTGCAGCTTCAACATAGGATGTACTGTATTTCAAATTCCAACTAGGAGAAATAATGCACATCTCTTGGAGCATCTGTGTCTGAATTTAAATGGGGGAGTGAAGCAAGTTCAGGATTTTTTTTCTGACAAGTCATTGGCAAATCATGGGTTGTCATCAAACCAATTCCACTTTTTTGCTCTCTGCCAGAAATACCACCTACATGCCTGATGGCAATTAGTCCTTTGGAGGTGCTAATGAATAAAAACAGCAGACAGTCTTCATAGGCCTCAAAAGAATATCCTGGTTCAGACACACCACATAAATATAAAACATCTCCCCTCCATCCCATGAGAACCATATAAATATAAAACATCTCCCCTCCATCCCATGCGCTCTCTCTCTCTCTCTCTCTCTCTCTCTCTCACACACACACACACACACACACACACACACACACACACCACATGAATTATGGATCTATCCAAACACTCAGCCTCCTACTGCTTTTTTCCACATGACAGGAACACCCACTTGCCTGGTGATGTTGAGGTGAGGGATGTTATCAGTCAAATAATAAAGTTTTTTTTTTTTTAAATGAATCATTAACTATTTTTCAATAACACTCTATGTGAACATTAATTTAGATCTACTGTCAACAGCATACATATTACCTATCATTGTTTTCACACCAGAACTATGAAAGTTCTGAAAGTGATTTCTTAAATCACCAAGGTAACCTCAGTGCAGCATGAGCTGCACTGGCTCCCGGTGGTCCTCCGGGTGCAATTCAAGGTGTTGGTGACCGCCTTTAGAGCGCTGCATGGCTTAGGGCCAGGATATTTACGGGACCGCCTTCTGTCACCAAGAGCCTCCCACCAGGCAGTACTACCAGGTGCTCCCACAGAGAGGGGCTCCTCCGGGTGCCGTCGGCCAAACAATGCGGACTGGTGGCCTCCAGGGGGAGACCTTTCTCTGTGGGAGCACCTGCTCTCTGGAACAAGCTCCTCCCGGAGATATGGACGATTCCAGACTTACGTACTTTCCATCGGGCCCTCAAAATCTTTTTATTTCATCAAGTCAGGCTGGCCTAATCTCTTCAATTGTGTATTTTCATTTGGATTTCTAATGGTGGATTTTAACTGTCAGGCCAAATTGTTTAATTCATTTTTAAATTGTTTTTATATTTTGTTTTTGATGTTTTTTACTTCTGGCTGTTCACTGCCCTGAGTCCTTCAGGAAAAGGGCAGTATATAAATTTAAATATTAAATTAAATTAAATTAAATTAAATTAAATTAAATTAAATTAAATTAAATTAAATTAAATTAAATTAAATTAAATTAAATTAAATTAAATTAAATTAAATTAAATTAAATTAAGGCTTTTCTTGAAGAGTTGCCTTCTTATTTAAATGTTTGGTATTGGTTGGTTTAAAATTGGAAGAATGCTAAATTAAGAATGACATACAAGTAGTCCTCAACTTATTATCACAATTTAGCCCAAAATTTTTGTTGCTAAGTGAGAAATTTGTTAATTGAGTTTTGCCCCATTTTATGACTTTCCTTGCCACGTTTGTTAAGTGAATCACAGTAATTGTTAAATTAGTAACACGGTTGTTAAGTGAATCTGGTTTCCCCATTGACTTTGCTTGTCAGAATGTCGCAAAAGGTGATTGCATGACCCTGAGACACTGCGACCATCATAAAACTGAGTTAGTTGTCAAGTATCTGAATGTAAATCACATGACCATGGGGATGCTGCAATGGTCATAAGTGTGAAAATGGTCATAAAACACTTTTTTCAGTACTATTGTAACTTCGAACTGCCACTAAAAGAATTTTGTAAGTCGAGGACAACCTGTAACAGGTGCATTTTTAATGTGATTTTTATATTTATGCTTGGTCAAGAACTAGAACATCTAAAGAGAAAATCCTTTCTCATGACATTTCTAGCCCAATTGCTATATATTTCAATATAACTGGCCTAAGAAACAGATGAAG
Source organism: Pantherophis guttatus (assembly GCF_059756535.1). NCBI lineage: Eukaryota > Metazoa > Chordata > Lepidosauria > Squamata > Colubridae > Pantherophis > Pantherophis guttatus. The sequence continues at coordinate 76,208,205 of NC_142066.1, forward strand.
GTTGCATCAAATATTTCTATTTTCCCTTTAACTAAATGGCATGGTATTACAATTTTTTATGGAGAAGTTAAGTAATCTTTTCCTCTTCTAAAAAAATCTGTTTAATTCTTTTATGTGAAACAATTGAATAACACCTTAAGACAAAATATCCATTTTTACTGTATAATAGTCTGATAAAAGAGAAGGACTAAAGTCATCAGTTTTATTCCTTCAAGCTACGTAGAATCAAGAAACAGACACACCTGGGATTTCAAGAATGCTCTTTATTATAATAGGATAGAGTAACTGATTAGTGAAAACAAGTCCAAAATCTTCCCTGTACTTTTCAAATACATACAACAAAAGTCCAAGATGGGCTCTGAGTCCCTTTCTCACATTTTTTTTATTTTCCATGGTTGAATTACCATTTCCCCTTTTCTCCTGTTTCTCAAAATCAGTCCTACAGCACTCTATACTGAGTTTTTAAGATGTATCATGTAGGTGCCATTGTTAATTACTTGTCACAAGTTTAAAAATCTCAATATTGATAAGAAAATTTCTTTATTCTCCTGCAATGTCTTTTTAAACCCTGGAATAATTAAGAATCTCTATGTCACGATCAAATATTATTTCAAGTCCATTGTTACATAACCCTCATCGTGTGAGGAAGAATGGACTTGAAATTCCACTGCTTCCAATAGAAATGCAAGGTGAACCTGAAGTGAAGAGATTCCTTGGCCAAAGCCAAACCATTTTACCCAAGATTCTGCATTCCTCCAGAAGTTCCATTAAAGGTGTCCCCCAGCTTCAGAATATTGTCCTCCAAATGCAAATGAAGAGAAGAAGGAAAGTGAGAGAATGTCAACTCCCCCTTAAATGTCAACTCAGACTAAAATTAAAACTGAGGCATATAGTAGCAAGAATAAAATAATAAATCAGCTACAGGATTATCTTTTAATGTATTTTTAACTTTGACACAATTCAAAATAACTTCACATACAATAATCACTGACTGACTCATCTTATTGTCCACATGGCTTCATTAAAAAAAAAAGCCCTCATTTTTAAATGATCAAAACATAACATTTTGTTGGAACATATGCCTTGTTTGCTTGAAGTGCCACATTTATTATTTCAAAGGCTTTAATTTTAAACAAACATGAGTAATAACCAATGGGCAGGAGAATGTGCTGAAGGTAAAGTCTGATGCATCGCTCAGTACAATGATATTATTCTGAGGCCATCTTCCCAACTTAATACTGATGCTTTTCCTGAAATTGATTAAAACTGGATGTTTGGTGAAATTGCCAACTGCCCAAATCAATGGTAAAAAGAAGTTCAAAATACTATTGTAATAGGGACTTATAAAATGTGCATTTCATTATTTTTTATGCTATGAATGGCAGCCTATGAACTTCCAAGAAAGATCCTTAAAGCTCTTCTCAGCACTTTTTATTTTCAGGTTTTCCCTCAAGGAAGTTCTAAGTAACTGGTTAAAAGATTTTCTGTATTCTACAAAAAAGTAGATACTTTGCCATAAGATTTGTTTTTAAAAAAATCCTTTTTTTCTCCCTCCTTCTTCCAAAAGTGTCACAAGTTACAGTGGTGCCCCAGTAATTAGCAGCTATTTAAATATAGTCTACTTATATATACTATACATATTAAAAATTGCCAGTTTAATAAGATTAGGTTCAATCAGCCAATTTATTATGCATTGTACCTTGCTTTGAGATAGCTGACTCACTTCAGACATAACTGTAAATGACCACTATATTCAATACACACTAATTTTGGCTTCCCAAAATTCCCCTTCTTTTACAATCTGCTCAACTTGAGCTGCCCTCTGGCAGGCACTAGTCTGTTCGACTCCGACATAATGAGATCAAACTTTTTATTCACCATGTTGATCAATTGACCAGATAGCTTTTCTGTTGATAATCTAAGAAATTAATTTTGCCACTTCAGAATAAAAATATGATTTCCTCCACCTCATTTGTTCTAAATCATTTTTTTCTCAAGAGATATTCTCATTTTATCAGTCATTTTGTTTGTATGTATTGCCTAAATGTTTTAATATAAACAAAAATACCTGCTGAGAGGATCTAGAAAACAAAATGATACAGTCAGTTTGAAGAAAGGTAAGGAACTTAGATTATTAATGTAATAAATTCCCCTATAACTGAACATATGTAAATATACAATACTGACTGCATACAATGATTTATTCTTACATCACAAACAGGAAGTAAAAATCATTGCAGTTAAGTAATAAGAAATGCTTTCATAAGCAGCTTCCAGTTTATTTCAAATAGAAGCAAGAGACATATACAATAACTCATGCCAATTGAACCTTCCACTGTTATAAAATTATATCAAGACTTCACTCCATTTTGTGTTATAGCCGCATTTTTGCAAATAGAGTAGTGCTTACTATTAATACAAAGATGTCTAAGAATACATCTTTATGGTTCTTATAAGCGAGACATCAACTTCTGTGCATGCACATACATGTGCTACAGACATTCCTGCTAGTAACTCCAATGATATCCAACTAAGTTCTGAATCTCTCCTAATAACTTTGCCAAAGTTGTGGAGGGGAAGCTTTCTGAATCACTGTGATTGGAACTCTTTTGATAAAGGATCTCCACAATTAAAAGGTCAACCAGTCAAAGATTTGACAATCTTCTTCTTCCTTTCCCCAATAGTGAAATGGAAGCAAGGCTACAATTTCTGCAGCGATAGGGCCTGTCTCTACAATTCTGTGAACTACTGAAATGTTCACAAAGTTTCCTGTTTCAACAAAAGACATTTCACAGAGATCATATTTTGCTTTGAACAAACCCAAATTTAGCAAGAACTAAACAACTCAGGGTTTGCCTGACTTTGATATAGATCTTTAGTTTGTATTATTCAATGTTTACATATTATCCAGCTGGAATACGAGATAGATATGTAGCTATATTTAACAACATAACACAACACAAACAAAATAAGCTATAACTTGCTCTTGCTTTCCATAATGTATATGTTGCATATATATTTGACATAAAGTATGTAACTATAATCATACATTTTATATCATATTTTTAAAAGAATCAAGGGTTCATTGGGTTGTGTGCATATCAAATAATCAAGATGTCTATACATGTGTGATCAAGCCCTATCCCTTTCTTATATATGTTTAATGTTTTTATCCCCTGCAGAGAGCCCAAAACAAAATGCTTGCAAATAATGGAAAAAACATAGATGCAATTTGAAAGATTGTTACAAGAAAATTCCAGAAATAAAGTCTTTATGATATGCAGGGACATGAAACATTGCATATTCTTAATAAACAAATACAATTATCTGCAAAACAAAGTTTATATGTTAAAAAAAAGTTTAACATATTTATATTTCATATTTTAATAATATTATTTTACCCCACCCATTCATATGGTTTTTTTAGCATATTACATGAAAACGTTATGTAATTAAAATTGAAAAACTAAATTGAACTAAAACTAAAATTGAAAACTATAATTGAATTGTAAAAAAATACAACTACTGTAATTATAATATCATTGCAATTACATAATTATAACAATTATATTTAATATTCAGCCTTGATTTATTAAATGATTATCAGCTGATATAAATTAAAAGAGAACCAGGTCATACACTTAGGCATGAATGCTATATTTTGACAGGTAAGTATCTTAACTATCAGCTTATTTTGAAGAGTTGTGCTAGTTTGAACAAATAAACAATTTTAAATAATCAAAAGATTCCCCTTATCTTTTATTAATCTAATGTTGACAGCATTTATTATTTATTATTATAATATGCTGTGAAAATTTGTTTTCTCACTTCTGCAATGTCTTTTTAAACCCTGGAATTATTAAGAATCTCTATGTCATGATCAAATATTATTTCAAGTCCATTCTTATATAACCCTCATCGTGTGAGAAAGAATGGACTTGAAATTCCATTGCTTCCAATAGAAATGCAAGGTGAATCTCTATAAAATGTTTTATAGGTGGCACTTGCCACTAGCCAGATTGGCAAGAATGTTCCCCGGCATGCCATCAACATGTTGGAAATGCAACCACCACAAAGGCACCTATTACCATATGTGGTGGACCTGCCCAATGGCGAAACAATATTGGCAAAGGATCAAAATACAAATAGAGGAAATAACACACCAAAAGATAGAACTAAGACCAGAAAGCTTCCTATTAGGCATAGTGAATGGATACTATGAAAAAGAAACAACCTATTTAATTATACATATGATAACAGCAGCACGAATACTATACGCGCAACACTGGAAGAGTACCGTATTTTCCGGCGTATAAGACGACTGGGCGTATAAGACGACCCCCAACTTTTCCTGTTAAAATATAGGGTTTGGGCTATACTCGCCATATAAGACTGCCCCTCTTCCAATGCACACCAAATAAAAATTAAAAAACATCAACTGGCTCACCTACAATGTAAAAGCAGCTGTGCTAGACCCAAAATGGCCCCTGTAACAAGCAGGAACCTCACACAGCCACAAAAAGCCCCCCCAAAAAACTTTCACACTCTAAACACACACAACACAACACAACTGGCTCAACCACAATGTAAAAGCAGCTGTGCTAGACCCAAAATGGCCCCTGCAACAAGCAGGAACCTCACACAGCCACAAAAAGTCCAAAAAACCAACTTTCACACTTTACACACACAAAATTCCACATACAGCTTTGTGAGATTTTGTGTGTTTGTGTAGTTGGAGTGAAACACTACAGAAACACACTAAATCTCAGAAAGGTGCACAAATATTATTTTATTTTATTTTATTTTTATTTTTATATGAAAGCTAAATTTAAAACTTCCTAAACTTTAAATGGCTAGGTCTAAAAAAGAACAACTAAAAAAACCCCAATTGACTATTTTTTTTAAAGCTCCCAAAGGGGAAAAAAACTTACCCAATAGAACAGGGGTCTCCAACCTTGGCAACTTTAAGACTTGTAGACTTCAACTCCCAGAATTCCTCAGCCAGCTTTGCTTTGCTGGCTGAGGAATTCTGGGAGTTGAAGTCCACAACTCCCTCCTTGCTTGATTGCAGGCAGGGAGTTGCTTGCTTGCCTGAATAGATTCAGGCAAGCAAAGCAAGGCAAGCGTTGCAACTAGCAGCTGAGGTAAGCAAGCTGGAGGAGGAAAACTTTTTCCCTTTTACATGGCTCTGGCCATCCCAGCTGAGTTGCAGGGAACTCAGCTGGGATCGTCAGAGCTGGGATCCTCAGAGTAAAAGGGAAAAAACTTTTTTCCTCTTACATGGTTTCTGGCGATCCTAGCTGAGTTGCAGGGAACTCAGCTGGGATCGTCAGAGCTGGGATCGTCAGAGCTGGGATCGTCAGAGTAAAAGGGAAAAAACTTTTTTCCTTTTACATGGTTTCTGGCGATCCCAGCTGAGTTGCAGGGAACTCAGCTGGGATCGTCAGAGTAAAAGGGAAAAAACTTTTTTCCTTTTACATGGTTTCTGGCGATCCCAGCTGAGTTGCAGGGAACTCAGCTGGGATTGTCAGAGCTGGGATCATCAGAGCTGGGATCGCCAGAGCCTTTCGGGCTGGTCTGCCTGGTTACAGGAAAACGACACCCGGCGTATAAGACGACCCCCGACTTTTGAGAAGATTTTCATGTGTTAAAAAGTCGTCTTATACGCCGGAAAATACGGTACTGATATACCAACACCAGATAAAGTAATCAATAAAATTATGGAATGTGCGGAATTAGATAGACTCACAAAGGAATTATAAAATAGGGAAGAACATGACTTTTACTTAGTATGGGAAAAGTGGTATAGTTGGTTGAAAGATAGGAAAGAGATGAAGCAATAGGAAGTATATAAAATGACCAAATATAATATGATGGAAACAAAGAACAGACATAGGTTAACAAAGATCAATATTAGATAGATAAAAGGGAATGACCAAATAAGGAAGAGTCAAAATACAAAGAGAAATGTATATTATAGTTGCGACAAACTGGACATGTATTGAAATGGATGTTTATATGTTTTTATGTTTTGTACGTTTCATTGTTCTGTTTAGTTTATACTTATAAATAAAAATTGGAGAAAAAAAAAAAGAAATGCAAGGTGAACTTGAAGTGAAGAGACTCCTTGGCCAAAGCCAAACCATTTTACCCAAGATTCAGCATTCCTCCAGAAGTTCCATTAAAGATGTCTCCCAGCTTCAGAATACTGTCCTCCAAATGCAAATGAAGAGAAGAAGGAAGGTGAGAGAAGGTGATTCTTGTCAGGGCATTCCCACCCTCTTACGTTTAACTTTAGTGGTGTAACAGATGGAATGCTTATGCTGCTTAAGGCAGGTGATCATGTTAGAAGACTCAATCACATGAAAACAGCCTCAGAATTTAAAAATTGAAATCACATGTTTTCCTATATTGTTATTCTAATAGTTGATACACTGGTTGATACCCATTTTCTCTTATGAAATGACTATGCAGGGTTGTTGCTTCACCAAAGCCATGAGACTGAGTTGATTTGTGACTAAATATGAGAAATGCCACCTTCTCAGAAAGCACCTTCTCTTCCTCAGATGTTTGCATACTTTGCAAAGAAGGCAATAGTGAAACTTTTTCTGTATTTTAAATATTCATGTTTTGGTTTAGGTAAAAGTTAAAAGAGCTGCAACTCACAACTGGGTAATTGTAATGCATTCCTTATGGGACTGCCATTAAACACCCTTCAGAAGCTACAGTTGGTCTAAAATGCACTTGCGTAGGCATTGTTAGGAGCATTAATTATGTTTGTGTGACCTCACAGCTTCACTCTAGCTTTTCTGTTAAAGTTTTGGTGACACATTGTTAAGATACATTCTTATGTAGTGAATAAACAGAATGGAGAACTTTATCTAAATTTCATTGGAGTGATTGCTCATGTAACATACATTGATATTGGAGTAAATTATAATAGCTATTTCTTAATACTTTGAAAACATTTAAGTTTAAAGTTTAAAATATCATTCATTTACATTTTACAGAGATTTTTTTTTTCACATACAATCTGTAAAGAAACGTAGTCCCCGTTGAATGACCATTTGTTCAGTGATTGTTCAAAATTATGATGACATTGAATGTAGTGACCAACTGTGCTCAAACTTTATGGTCTTGTGTTACCTGCTTGGTAACATGATTGCAATCAAAGAAACTGAATGAAAAAGTCCCTTCAAACTCTCTGTGCCAAAATCCTGCCTGGGGAGGGAAACTCTAATGCTGGGCTGGAGAAAAGAAGTTCAGATCAGGAAGTTGATTTGCACAGCACTAGAATTCCTTTCTGCTTCTACTTCTGTACATGGAGGTGTTGCAGAAAATCAAAGGACTCGGAATTCAAAATCAAGAGAAGCTTTATTTTAGCCAAAAGGTTGAGACAGAAAAGATATACATCTAACATCTGAACAACGTTCTGTTTAAGACACACATTCTTATAGTCTTCAAAAGCAGCAAAAACATGAAAATATGTGAAATCATTCCTATTGGCTAAGCCCCTTATTGCTGGCAGAAAAGCTGATTCATGCTGACCCAGGTGGTTTTTAGTTCTGCATTTTGACATGGAAGGAGAAAGTTAACTAACTCTGCGGTTTGACTTTTTGAACTCAGAAACTATCTCTTACAATAACAAGGTCGAGGGACCTTTAGAGATCATCCAAGCCAACCCCATATCATTTCATTCTTATATCCAAATCTCACTTTACATCCTACTTTACTTTCCCCTTTAAGACTCTATTTTATTTGGTTACAATTGAGTCTTACCTATTACAGAGCTTAAATCAGCAATGCAAGCATATAATATTTGGCATAACATAATCAATTCAGGATAAGGATATATAGTACTGAGAAGGAAAAAGACAAGTAATACATATGGAATGACTTTCAAATCTCATTCTCTGAAGGCACTTTCTCTAGTCACCCGGTTGAAAGTTGTACATATGTTCCTGCATCAGAAACTTCATCTTCATCAAAGAGATCGGAGCCAATCTTACGGTCAATAAGGCTTTCCATCAAAACCAACTCTTTCTCAAGCCTTATCTCCTTCACTGCTCTCATAGCTAGCTTTCTGAGCAGAGGTATTGGGCAAGGAATAAAGGCCAGGCCTGCCACGGTACATAACAACAGGAATAACATCTGTTTAATCCAGCCGGATCCAGGCAACCAAGAAAACCACATTTCTGTTGCTTGTAGCTTCTGACCCAAATTTGGATGCCCGGTCCTGCAAATCATTGGCAATCTCTCTGACCACACCTGACTTATTCATGTAGAAACAACAGTCTTCTCCCAGGAATACATACAAACCACCTTTCTCAGCTGTTAAAAGGTCTATGGCACACCGGTTTTGTAAGACCACTGCTGCCAAAGAATCTATTTGGTCTTGGACCTTAACCAAGGTCCCTGCAATTTGGTTCAGGCTTTCTTGGAACTCCTCTGACAATTGCCTAAACTGTATTATGGAGTGTGTCATTCCTCCTACACCTGTTCCAACTGCTATCCCTATCCCCAGGATTACTAATAGTGGGACTAAGAGCGGCACCCTTTTTTGAACATACCCCATGAGGGGGAGAGGGATAGTGTGCTCTCCACTGACAACACCTGTTTTGGGGAAAAAATGTACCAGAGTGCATGTTCCAGTCCAGTTTGTAGGTAAACACAAATACGCATTTTTCCCACATAAGAAGAAAACTCAATTTTTCTCTAACACATACCTAACACATTTTTCTCATTAGTCCAGACCCCCAAAGTCCCTGCCACTAGCATGCCAATCAGCGACTGCAATGGGACTTCTAGTGTAGGTTCCTTTTGCTTATCTCTGAGGATTGGACCTTCAAAAAGATAATGGGAGCTTGCATTTCCAGGGGAAAATAGGACACATAAGCCTGTGCTAGACCTAAGGGAGAGCCAGACTAGAAATTGGGGTGGCTGAAATGGCCTCGGGCACTTTTCCTGGGACATATTCCATCCTCCCCATTTTTTACTGGAGACATGTGGTGGTAGTGAGAAAGTGACCTTCTGTTGAAATAAGTGGTGGGCAGAAGGAGAAATACCACTAGTTAGTTTTACATCCATAAGCGTCACTCTAGGGTCAAGGTGTATTTCTGATGGACACTGTTCTCCCATCAGGGACCCTACAGGAATACCTGGTTCCTGATGTCATTTTACACACAAGGAGGGTGACCCTAGGATTTCCACACCAACTGCTATAGGGCCAGCAATTGGGAGGCAGCTCATCCCAGCCTTTTGAATGTGTTATAAAAGTCTCCTTGCAACTTGGCTACTGCCGCTTTGGTTCTCCACCTAACATCTTTCTCAAGGACTATTGTGGCCCTGGTCCTGACCCAAAGATCTGGCTCAACTGGAACAGCATTGTAAGATGAAGGACCAGCAGACAAACACAACCAGCATTTTTGACCTAGGACAGGGTCAGATTGATTAACTAGGCTTTGTCCCAATTCCAGTATTCTTATCATGTAGTTCCCTTTTTCAATTGTTGCAGGGGCCCGTTCTCCCTTTGTTCTTCCCCACTCTTTACCACGATTGTCAGACGCTTGTCATTAGGTCTTGGGGATGGCTTAGGTCCAGGGTACTGACCCCACCTATTGATGATATGTCATTGGCGAGAGTGGACCTGTTCCAAAGTGTCCACACCTTGTGACTTGGTCTTGCCCTGTTCTTTGGGGTTCTCAACTTCTCCGGATCCTTCCTCAAGGGCAAGGGAGGTCGCTCGGGTATTCTCACAACTTTGGGAACCACTGTTCAGGATGTTATCACTCATTAGGCCCTTTGCCAATAATAGCCAAAGCCACAAAAAACTCATAATTGTCCCCTACACAGAACCTATCCAATCACAATTCCCTTAATCTACAAAATCACCACATCAGGAAGAAGGTTAGGGTTATATGTGGCTTGGGAAAAGGCAATATCAGTCTTAGGTATCCCACAGAACCACCCCTTATTTGTTAAATATGATATCCACAGTCCTAGAGCTAGTGCAGCACCACAGAGAGCCCACTCCCAGGCTTTCTCAAACAGAAGTATCTCCAGGAGTTTCGTATTACTCTCTGTCACAGTCAATGATTCTAGGCTCAGCACCTGTCTTTCTGGGGAGAAAGCGATTCCAGCAGAATGAATATTCAATACAGCAAATCACAATAAGGGCAAGCACGCTCACTAAAGCAAGAGATAGTGTAGCTATGGCTATATATGTTCGACTTCCCATCCCCTGACAGGTGGTCAGGTTTCCTTATATATTTTACTTCTAACAAATGGAACGTTGTCCTCCAAATCTTCGGCCGTACGTGGAGGGTCAGCTTCTGGTGTGACGCCAGTAAGGCCTCTTCTGTCTCATATGTAGCCTGTCCATTGCCAGTAGGACAGTTATAGGGGGCACTTCCTCAAACATACCACTAGGGGTCGGGCCTGGTCCTGGTCTGCCTCCCAATACTCCTCAGCAGCTGGCTTAACTCGTGTCCAGTGAATCCAAGACTTGGATTCCAACACTTTTACTGCAAGTGGAGAACACATGACCACAGTATATGGGCCCTTCCATCTAGGCTTTAAATTTTCTCCTTTCCAGTGTTTTACCCATACTCTGTCTCCCACCTGAATATATGACTAGAGATGGTCAAAAACGGTGGGCTAAGGGACACACAGTATTGTTGGATTTCTTGTATTTGCTTATTTAATTCTCCCACCATCTGATTCACCCACATGATTCCTATCTGGCTTAGGTCTCCTATATGATTTTTCAAGTTAGCACTGATAACTGGGGGTCTCCCAAACATCATTTCAAAAGGAGATAATCTAATTCCCTTACATGGAGTGCACCTCACAGACCAAAGTGCTAGTGGTAATGCATCCACCCACTTAAGGTGAGTTTCAAGACACACCTTTGTCATCTTTTCCTTTATAGTCCTGTTCATCTTTTCAACGTGGCCTGCACTTTCTGGCCGTAGAGAACAATGAAGTCTCCAGTGGGTTCCTAAGGATTTTGCTAGTTTTTGGATTACTTGATGTACAAACTCAGGACCATTGTCTGATGATATGAATGAGGGAACTCCATATTGGGGCACAATTTCCTTGAGTAGGATTCTAGCCACTTCACGTGCCTGTTTTGTCTTGGTGGGAAAACATTCAGGCCATCCAGTATAATTGCATACCATGACTAACATTGCCTTATAGAGTCCACACTCGGGAATGACTGTGAAATCAACAACTAGTGAATCCATAGGATAATATCCCTTGGGCTGACTTCCAGGTGGGAGTCTAGGTCCCTGTTTTGAATTAACTTGAGCACATGTGTTACATCTCTCACTTGCATGGGCACATAGTGAGTGGAGGCGATTGATGTAAGTTATGCTTTGAAGAGCTTCTGCTAATGCAGTCTTGCCCATATGTGTTGTTGAATGAGAGTCTTTTACTACTGGCCAGGCTAAATTGGCGGGCACAAAAATTCTTCCGTTTGGGAGAACATACCACTCTCCCTGCTTATGTCCCTTCAAATCTACAGTTGCCTGGAGTTCCTCTGCTTTAGAATATCTGGAGCTAAGTCCCCTTGGCATTTCCAATGCTTCACAAGCTATCGTGTCAGGGTGGGCCTGATCCTCGGGTTGCCGACAGTTTTGCTTCTCTATCGGCGGCTCTGTTCCCTCTGGCTATTTCACTTTGCCCCTTCTGATGTCCCTTGCAATGCATCACCGCTACTGTCTTTGGCATCTTGACGGCGGCTATGAGTCTCTCGATTAGAAAGGGATGTTTAATTTCTTTTCCTGACGCTGTTAAGAGCCCTCTCTCCTTATAAACAGTGGAATGGACATGTAAAGTGAGGAAAGCATATTTAGAATCAGTCCAAATGTTTACACTTTCATTCTTTGTCCTTTCCTCCACTTTGTCTCTATTCACATAGACTTTACGTGCAATTTCCATTAATTGGCTCATGCTCATCCCTAAGGCGTCCTCTTGCTTCTGGAGTTTCCGCTTTATGTCCGGGGCACTCTGGGATATGAAGGCCATGGCTAACATGCGGGCATTGTCGGGATCTAGGGGATTGATTGGTGTGTATGTCTTATTAAGTCTCAACAAGCCTTTGAAAGAAAGCCTCGGAGCTTTCCTCAGTCTCTTGTATTACCAGGGAAGGCTTGGACATGTTTACTGGAGGTTTAGCAGCCTGTTCTAAACCTTGAAGATCAGTGCCTGATAATCTCGGAGGTAGACCATGTCATTATAGGGGTCCCACTGTGGGTCCCATCTTGGAAACCGTTGGTCTAATATAGCCTGGAGTTTCCCCCGTCCGTGGGTTTTAAAATTTTACCAATGGCATTACTTAATTTCTCTCTCTCTTCACCATTAAGGAGAGTGGTCATCAACTGTTCCAAGTCCTGCCAGGTAGGATTGTGAGTCTTTATAATGACTTTAAACAGGTCCACAGGTTGGAGGTTTAGCTGACAGTGGTCCATAATGTTGTTTCTAATTTAATAGGTCTGTTGTAGTAAACTGGACATACTGGAACAGAGGCTGAATCTCTGCCTGGCCCTGACCATCTATGATTCTTTGATCTATTTGATGAAGTGGGGCCAAGAACTGGCTTCTGGTTCAGGCAGCAATGGGAGAAGTCCACTGGGGGCGACAAAGGAGGGAATTTACAAGAAGCTCTTTCCAACTTAGGTGTCTCCCTCTGTTCCTCATGCCTTACTGCCTTTTGGACTTGGCTATTAGGTGTCTCCCACTGTTCCTCATGCCTTACTGCCCTTTGGACTTGGCTATTAGGTGTCTCCCTCTGTTCCTCATACCTTACTGCCTCTTGGACTTGGCTATTATCATTGTCAACATTTGGCTGTTGTCCTGGTTGATAAAGGGGGGCATATGGAGGGGGACTCTCCTTTTCATAAGGTGCAGTCTTTAAAATAGGTTTCTTTTCAGGATGACTCTTTCTGACCTGACATTTGGGATTTCCTCTCATTCAAGCCACGCAGACTCACATGACTTCTACTCTGCATTTGCGAAGCCAGTCAGGGTTCTGTTTTACTACCATTTGCCACTGGTCAATATATTGGTACTGGTCTGGGTGGCCACTTTTTGGGTCTGTTACGATCTGATGTACTTTTGAAATGATGTCAGGGTAAAAACTACCCTCAGGCTGCCATCCCACATTAAATGCTGGCCACTCATTTTCACAGAATTTCTTTAAGTCACCTGGATTGGCCTTGGAGTCTTCATAATCCCCATTGAAACCTTTCTTAAAATTATTCAACATAAATTGAAGAGGTGTTCGGGGAACACTTCCTCTGCCATCCATTTTTTAAGACACTGCTACTGACCTGCGGTGCCGGATGTTCCAACGGTCACCAACAGGAACTGCAATGGCTTAACCACTCACACAGTTTTAGAACCTCATTAGGACACACCGGTTCTGTTAGGAAGGGACGTTCCCAGACCCAGGGAGGTGATCAGGCCCCCTCTTCTACTCTCAAGGAGTGGGCCTACAATTCTCACAATACTTGCCTGCAGGCGTCTTCTTTTCTCAGCCGGCATTATTTATTGGCTTGTCTTGATCTCATCTAGTTCTTGGATCGGTCGGAGCCACTGAGTACCCAGTGGGGCCATCTGCCTCCTTCCAGAGAAAACTCTCAGTGGTGCCTGAAGGTTGGGCAAGACGGCCCCGCCTGGGCATCAGCTGGTCTGTGCCATCCTCAGCAAAATATCGCTCCAAGTCCTGCCGCAGGTTGCCAGAAATGTTGCAGAAAATCAAAGGACTTGGACTTCAAAATCAAGAGAAGCTTTATTTTAGCCAAAAGGTTGAGACAGAAAAGATATACATCTAACATCTGAACAACATTCTGTTTAAGACACGCATTCTTATAGTCTTCAAAAGCAGCAAAAACATGGAAATATGTGAAATCATTCCTATTGGCTAAGCCCCTTATTGCTGGCAGAAAAGCTGATTCATGCTGACCCAGGTGGTTTTTAGTTCTGCATTTTGACATGGAAAGAGAAAGTTAGCTAACTCTGCGGTTTGACTTTTTGAACTCAGAAACTGTCTCTTACAATAACTAGATTGAGGGACCTTTAGAGATCATCCAAGCCAACCCTGTATCATTTCACTCTTATATCCAAATCTCACTTTACGTCCTACTTTAGAGGGGAGTTGCCCGCTCCCCTTTGGCAGGCAACTCCTTTGCTCCATCTGCTTAATTCCATGTCTGCTTAATAACTTCAATGGAAAAAGCCAGGATTGCTGTTGTTGAGCAAATTGGCCACATAAGCATCTCGCTAAATGACCACAGTGACTTACAATCTAAATTCTATGCTCAACTGTAGTCATAACTTAAGAACTACCTGTACCTGCCTCGCACATATGAATACATTCTAAATTCTGAATTAAATACTAAACAGGTGTTCCATTTTTTTCTGAAAAGTTTATTATTTTATATTTAATGGAGCAAAGAAGTAAAACAAAAGAGTAAAATAGGAGAAAGGGCTATATTAGATATTCTGGAACTCAGAAACAATGTTCAGGTCCTCACAGAAGAAAAAGGCTATGAAAAAGGAAGAGTAAGTATCTGTTTGGAATAGAAGATAGGATGGTGGAGGCTTGAGAGAGCAAAGCTAGTGTGGTAGAATATGTGGAGTCACAGGAGGGGGGGCAGGGGTGGGTTCTAAAATATTTTACTACTGGTTCTGTGGATGTGGCTTATTTTGTGGGCGTGGCTTGGAGGTCATGTGACTGGGTGGGCGTGGCTAGCTGGTCATGTGTCCGGGTGGCCATGGCTATCTGTATAGGGACTACTCAGAGGGCTGAAAAAAGTCATTTCTGACAGGTCCTCGCACTTATGACCATCCTCATACTTATGCCCGTGCAGCATTCTTAACAACCATGTCACTCATTTCACAACTGCTTCTCTTCACCATGGTGACAAGATAGGGCAAAAAACGTAAAATGTGAGGACAGTCGTAAGTTTGAGGACTGGTCAAAAGTGCGAGGACCAGTCAAAAATAATTTTTTCAGCCCTCTGAGTAGTCCATATGCACAAAAGGACTACCCAGAGGGCTGAAAAAAGTGATTTCTGACAGGTCTTCGCACTTTTGACCAGTCCTCGCATTTATGACTGGTCATCATTTATGCCCATTGTAGCATTCTTAACAACCGTGTCACCCATTTCACAACTGCTTCTCTTTGTCAGGGTTTTGATCGATCCCATTTTTGGCTCTGGGATAATCTCACCATTAATTAGAGGATGGACCGTGGCTTTCTCCAAGTTGCAATATTCTAAAATAAAACCCGAAGAAGTATTCTCTAATAAAACTCTTTTATTTGTAAAAAGTAACAAAACACCTATCTATCTAATTAGCTACATTTTGGCAGTGTTCCTCTGCTGGACCATTCCTGGCAGAGAGAACAAAGGAAAGAGTAGTAATGAAGGAATTGGAATGTAGGACATGCGCAGTAAGAATACTGATAAGGAACTTGGCAAACTACAGTAGTCCAAAAATATGAAGCTCAGCTGGGAAATACAAGAACGCAGTGACAATCCCCTTCTTTGCCAATTGAGCGAAACATCAGCTACATCATCAAATAAGGCACATCTTCTTACGCAGATACTCGTGTTGAGCTGCTGGGAGTGGTTTGTTGAGCATATCAGCAATTTGATCATGTGTAGATACATACTGCATTTTAACAAAACCTTTTTTCACTAAATGTTTTATGTTTTGATAACGGATGTCAATGTGTCTGGACCTAGAACCTGTGAAATGAGATTCAGAAATATAAACCATCGATTCATTGTCTTCCATCATGGTGATCGGTCGGATCGGGTGTGTCCAGATATCTGTGACTAAAGCATCAAACCAAGTTAGGGAATTACATGCATCTGAAACACAAGCATATTCAGCTTCGGTAGATGAACAAGAAACAAAATTCTGTTTACGCACTTGCCAATAAACAGGACATCCATTTAAGAACATCATATAACCTGAAGTACTTTTATGTGATTTCTTATCACTTGCCCAATCAGAATCTGCATAACAACATAATTCTGCATAATCAGTATGTGTTGGTTCTAACAATAATTTCAAGTGTTTAGTGTATTTTAGGTATCTCAATAATTTCTTAATACATGTCCAATGAAACTGTTTTGCCTTACCTACGTGTCGAGATAAGAGATTAACACTAAGTGCAATGTCGGGTCTGGTCCAACTACTAATGTACAATAGTGACCCAATGATTGAACGATAAAGTGTTTGATCCTCAAACTCAGGACTTGCTTCTTGTGTCAAGTTATGAAAATCTGTTTGCATGGGTGTCTTTGTTGTGTTAGCATCCTTCATGTTGCAATGATGCAAAATTTGTTCAATTTTATCTTCTTGTGAAAGACTAAACCCCTTCTGTGTTTTTTCAATCTGAACACCTATATAAGTGCTAATATGACCTAATGATTTCAATGTGAAATATCTCTGCAAAGCTTTGGCAAAAATTTCACTCATTTGCTTATTTGGACCAATATAAACAATATCATCAACATAAACAAGAACTATCTCATATGCATTGTTAGATCTTTTTGTGAACACGCACTCATCAGTTTCGGACTTAATAAAGCCCATTGAATTTAATTTGTCAGTAAGACATAAATACCACATTAAAACAGATTGTTTCAGACCATAAAGACTTTTGTTTAGGAACCAGGTGTCCCCTTCTTGCTGTCGGAATCCTGGAGGACTTCTCACGTAGATCTCTTCATCTAGGTCTGCATGTAGATAAGCCGTGTCAACATCAAACTGGAAAACTTCTAAACCAAGGATAGTTGCAGTTGCTAAAGCAATTTTTACACTCTCAGTTCTGACTGTTGGTGCATAGGTATTTGTGTAGTCCTCAGGATAACGTTGAGCGAAACCCTGAGCTACAAGTCTGGCCTTGTACAGTGACTCACCATTTGGTTTCTTTTTGATTCTGTAGACCCATTGAGTGCCAATGACCTTTTTGTTTGCTGGAGGTTTTGCAGGTGTAAACACTTTAAGTTTCTTTAGACTGTCCATTTCAACCTGCATTGCATCATACCATTTGTCTTGCTCTGAATCAGGAAGCTGCTTGATTTGTGTGAAATTATCAGGTGGAAGTGTAACATTGCAAATCAAAGGCAAGGGTGTTTTTGTCAGTTGCCAAGAATATCGTTGTGGAGGGATTCCTTTTGTGGCCCTCTTTGAACGTCTCGGGACAACTGTCCAGTCTTCTTCTGCTTCATCCTCGTCCTCACATTCGTCGCTAGCATCAGCATCCACAGCTTGCGAAGATGGAACATCGGGTTGAGAAGAACCAGTGGAATCTTGATCATCAATCTGCGTGGCATGAGCAGTGTCATCTCTAGGAAAATAAACTCCAGGATCATTGGAATGAATCCTGGACCAGTCAATATCTTCCTCAAAATTAGCAGATTGGGAAATCACAATTACATGTTTAGAGTCAATAAATTTGCTCCATTTTGAATTATCATCAATGCCCATAAATCTCAGTCTTTTTGCTGCTGGACTTCC
This sequence comes from Pantherophis guttatus, assembly GCF_059756535.1. Lineage (NCBI taxonomy): Eukaryota > Metazoa > Chordata > Lepidosauria > Squamata > Colubridae > Pantherophis > Pantherophis guttatus. Next base: position 76,225,746 of record NC_142066.1, read on the forward strand.
TTTTCTTCTTTGAGCTAAGGGAATGTTCACCATAGCATATGAACCAAAAATATGGATGTTTTTAAGATCGGGCTTGTAGTCATACAACATGAAGAAAGGAGTCTGATTTGTTACACTGCTCCAAGTACGGTTGACAATGTAATTTGCATATTTTATAGCTTCACCCCAGTATATCTTACCAAGGTTGGCGTCTTCTAGGAGACAACACATCATGGTTTGCAGTACCTCTCCGTTGTGAGCCAGTGTGTCAGGCGCTGACGTCTGATGAAGAATTCCATTCTTATGCATCCAGTCCTGGAAACGCTGAGACATGAACTCGGCACCACGATCACTCTGGATTCTGGCGATGCGAACTTGGTGTTGGGTAGAAACAAGGGCTGCAAAGTCTTTAAAGATCTGAAAGGTCTCAGATTTTTCTTTCATAGGATATACATATCCATATCTAGAGTAATTATCAACAATTGTTAGAAAATATTTTCTACCACCAAATGATGGCGGAAAAGGACCAACTATGTCAGTGTGAACCAAATCAAAAATGTGTGTTCACAGGCGTGTAGCGTGTTTGGGAATGGCTGCTGCTTTCGATTTGGCCTTTTTGCAGACAGCACAATCCAAAAACACCTTACACCCCTTTAGATCCAAACCTTTTGCGAACTCCGGCATCTTCCTAAGAACACGGAAACTGGCATGCCCCAATCTTCTATGCCATTTATGGATACACCTAGAATGCAAAGGTTTACCAGTTAGTGAATTCTCAACATTAACAGTTTTATGAGGAACCTCAGGCTTGCTCTGAGCAACCTGTTTACCAATTCTATTTTTGTTGGTTTTAGGACCCTTTGTAATAGCAACAGGATCTCTCTCTGGAGCATCTCTCTCTGGGCCTGTGCTCTGCCTTTTTAGAGTTTGTATACTTGCCTGTGTTTGTGGTTTAGGTTTTGGCTTTAAGTAATAAACACCACCAATTAATATGGTTTCAACAACAATATCTCCATCTTTAACTATGTAACTTGCTTTTTCAAGGTGGTGAATTTGGAATTTTAACATTCTAGACAAGTGACACTGACTAAGCAAATTACTGGTTGCTGTTGGTATGTAATAAACATCAGGAATGAATGCATCGAGCTCTTCAACATAAACAGTTCCTTTTTCTTTGACCTGACAAGGATGATTGGAAAAAGAGTAAGTTCAGGTTCAGGCTCGTGCATCTCTGTAAAAAGTTCCTTTCTGTAGGTAACATGCAATGCTGCACCACTGTCCAAAGTCCACAGGAGTTGTCTGTCGTACTCTGGTTGAAGTTGTGGATCATTGGTTAAAGCCAATGTGGCGAGTGGAGCTTGTGGATCACGCCAGGGACCATGACGACCTTGTCTTCTGCCTCTGCCTCTGCCTCTGTAGTCTGTTCCTCTGGGCTGGTACAAGACAGGAGCTGGAACTTGTTGGGGACAATCCCGGGTGGCATGTCCCACATGATTGCAGGTGTTGTACCTTGGCATCCTTGGAGCGTAGGCTCTTCCTCGGAAGGGGCGCCTAGCTGGAGCTCTTGATGCGGGTGATCCTCTCAAATGTGGCGTGGCCAACATGAATACCTCTTCTTCAATTAAAAGTCTACAGACATTGTCCACTGTGCGTTGAGCAATAGGGACTTGGTTAATTTTGGTAACAGCATCTTTCCATTCATAATTCAATGAGTTAATGATGATGCTGATCATTTGAATATCATCAATATTATGGCCTCTTTCTCTCAATTCTGTTCTGATTCCTTTCAGTTTGGTCAAATGCCCTCCAATTTGTTCACTGGATTTCAATCTCGAACTGTGGAGTTCAGACATGAGTAAACATGAAGATTCAATTGAGACAGGCCTGTAGCAATTTTCCAATTGAGCCCAAATTTGTCAGGCTGTTGTATTTGGTGGAAAAGTGACCTGCAGTTCAGTATCCATGGACATCAATAATGTTGTGCGAGCTCTAATCTCAAAGTCTCTTATTGCAAAAGTCCATGGCTGTCCAGGAGGATTAAAAATCATGCAGTGAGTGCCTTCTCTAAGAAGCAAGAGTGTAATCTCACTGACCCAGGCTTTATAATTATGTCCTGACATTTTTTTTTTTTAATTTGATTTATATGCCGCTTTTCTCCGGAGACTCAGGGCGTCTTACAATGCGTTAAGCAATAGCCTTCATTCTTTTGTATATTTTATACAAAGTCAGCTTATTGCCCCCACAAACTGGGTCCTCATTTCACCTACCTTAGAAAGGATGGAAGGCTGAGTCAACCTTGAGCCTTGGAGAGATTCGAACCAGCAGAAATTGCAGGCAGCTGTGTTAATAACAGGGTGCATTAAACCACTGTACTATCAAGGCTCTTTTTAGTTTTGACTCACCAGTTAGTGGAGAGACAGAAAATGCCTGGTAAGGAGCATGCATTTGGTATGCTGGCTGTGCTGGCAGAAATGCCTGTGGTATTTGCTGTGCCTGTTGTGGACCTAAAAATGGTCCTGGTTGTGCCATTGGAGGTGGACCAGGAGCTGGCCCTGTTTGCACTTGTGGCTGTGGCACATATGCAGGCATTTGTGGCTGCTGTTGCATTGGAATCTGCTGTATTCCAGCTGCCATTTGTGCTTGAGCTTGCCTTTGCTGCATTGAGGGTGGTTGTGTTCCATCTAAAAAGACACCAGCACCACTAGGTGGTGCTTGAGTTTGGGCCTGTGGAGACACTTGTGGGATTGCAGCCTGAATCTCTGAGTGAGTTAGAGACAGGTTTGCCAGGGTCTGCTGTAATAATTCAAAGTGCTCATCTTAGCTCCGTTCTCTTTCAGATTCCTGTAGTAAATTACTTTCGCCAGCAGATGGTACTGCACCTTTAGCTTCGGGCAGCCCAGTTACAAGAAATGACTGCGTGGCAGGTTTACATGTAACTTGATCAGGGAGACTTTTATGTGACGTGTGCACTGCTCTCTGTTCTGATTGGCCTGACACAAAATCCACCAGGGGGAGTGTCTTTGGCTCTGAGGAAGAAGGCAAGATGGCGCTTATAGAGGTTCTTAAGTCACGAGGCACTGTCCTATCTTGCTCAAGCATAAACAAATCCCTCTTAAACCGAGACAGTTGATTTTCATAATATTTTACATGCTCACGATAGGATTTGATGGCCATCTCACGCCGAGTGAGTTCAGGGCTTTGAGGAGGATAGTAAATTACTTCTCTTTCTATGTGGGAGGAAGAATGCTCGGCAGTTTGTGGAAACTTTCTTGGTCTAGCACCAAGCACATCATAATCTGAGGGCTCCGGGAGGATAGATTTATAGCATGCAAATTGAAAAGAAAAAGCTACCGACCTCAGTCGCAATTCATTATCTTCAAAAGCAGCTGTTCTGTTATCTCTCCCTTGACGTGTTTCTGAAAGCATTTTTTTGATCTTCCTCACCCATGGCCCCTTCTTGTTCAAGTTGCATGACTGTAGCAAGGGGCTGGAAATCTGAAAATCTCCTTTCTGCCTCCTCGTCAGCAAAATACATCTTGTATTTGTTTTTCTTCTTCTTCTTTGGCATTTTAGAGGATAGATTAATTAACGTTCCTCACTCGTAAAATCAATCATCTAGCTAATTAGCCTAGGCAGTCTTATCAGAAATAACAAGCAAGGAAAAAAACCATAATTTCAGCCGTCCGACTGCTACCAGGTGTCAGGGTTTTGATCGATCCCATTTTTGGCTCTGGGATAATCTCACCATTAATTAGAGGATGGACCATGGCTTTCTCCAAGTTGCAATATTCTGAAATAAAACCCGAAGAAGTATTCTCTAATAAAACTCTTTTATTTGTAAAAAATAACAAAACACCTATCTATCTAATTAGCTACATTTTGGCAGTGTTCCTCTGCCGGACCATTCCTGGCAGAGAGGAAAGGAAAGAGTAGTAATGAAGGAATTGGAATGTAGGACATTCGCAGTAAGAATACTGATAAGGAACTTGGCAAACTACAGTAAGTCTATTAGTCCAAAAATTATGAAGCTCAGCTGGGAAATACAAGAACGCAGTGACATTCTTCACTATGGTGACAAGATAGGGCGAAAAACGTAAAATGTGAGGACAATCGTAAGTTCGAAGACTGGTCAAAAGTGCAAGGACCAGTCAAAAATAACTTTTTCAGCCCTCTGAGTAATCCATATGCACAAAAGGATACAGCAATAGAGAGGGATGAAGGAAGGAGAAGAGAGGGAAGGAAGAGAAGGGAGGAAGGAAGGGAAGGGAAGGGAAATTAGAGTAGGAGTGAGGGTAAGAGAGGGAGGAAGAGAGGAGGAGAAGGAGAAAGGAAGAGGAAGTAGGGAGGAGAAGAAGAGGGGAGGAAGAGAAAGTAAGAAGGAAAGAAAAGAGAGAGGTGGTAGGTTTGAGGAGAAAGATTGCTGTACAATAAAAAAGATGAAAGGGAAGAAAGCCAACCCCAAACAAATATAAAGATATTAAGTTAAAGAATGAATTGTTAAACTTTAAAGAATAAAAGAGAACAAATATGAATAAATAGCAATAATTAGAAACACACATACAAACATACAATATTATTTTCTTTGAACAGAATATTTGGCCGGTTCACAAATTTAAACAGTGTTTAGTCATTTCAGTTAAATTTACAATTTCTATATTTCCTTTTTGCCATATTTATTCCTCATCTACTTTTTTAAAAAACCAATATTACACTTCATCCTCATCTCTAATCTTAATCAAATTCAATTTTTCCCTTCTATTCTATATTATACCCCTTCCCTATTGTCATCTATTTTTATATCCATCCTCACATTGGTTAATTATGTAATATTACAGTTGTTTAATACAAATTCAACATTCTAATATAAATCAATTAGTTATATAACTATCTTTTTTGTATATTAATCAATATGAACATGAATATTCCAATTATTTCCATGCAATCCAATTTCTTACAAATCCATTAATTATATTTACCAATAATAATAAACCAAATAATTTCCCCCATATATTCCTCCAAACCACAACTTAACCATTTCTGCTTTCAACACAGTATACAATTAATAGTATCTCAATTATTACAATTCCCTAAATAGAGCTTTTTTTCTTTTGTGTTTTAAAATCTTGAACTCTCCTCTTTTGCCATAAATATGCCATTGTTTGCACCTACCTTTTTTGGTGAGCAAAAAGAAAAAGAAATCTCTCCCTGCCTCATTTTGTTACTTGCAGCAGAGTCTGCTTTACTTTCAGTTTTGTTTTTTCCCTAGCATAGTTACTCATTTGTTTTCTTTTAACACTGATCAGCTGTAGAGCGGCCCTTTGAAGCCCTGTGGCAAGAGTTTAAACAGTTTTTTTCCCTCTAGCCATCAGCTGGGACTCAGGAGGCAGCAATAGATTGGGAGTGGGGCCAAATAAAGGGTAAGAATAATGTGGGGTGGGGGGGAGGGGCGGGGGGGAGAACCGGTTCAGTGACATCATATCGTCACCGCTACCGGCTCGCGGAACCGGTGCAAACCGGGAGCAACCCACCACTGGGAGCGGGGAAATCTTTCCCAAGAAGTGAGAAAACAAATCAGCCTGGAATTCTTGATGTGTGGGAAGAGGCCCAGAGTGAACTCTCCCTAACCTTTCACAGAATATATCTAATAGTTATACAGATTGTTTAGTAGGATTCCTGTTTATGTGCAAACAATAATTTTTAAAAAAACCTTCTCTGAATAAATTACTATGTTATTCTGGTAACTACTTGTCAAACTGGGTGTCAGATCTACTATCTTCAGCTTGGTGACTTCCTGGGATCCTGCCATCAAATACTAGGTGGAAGGAGACCAAATGAGTAATGAACATGTATGGGATAGAGTTGGGAAATATGGAGAGGGGATGAAAGTTTGACAGAGATCAGAGGTGCAAGAAACCAGCCTGTGCCAGTCTTCAAGGCCATGAAGCCTGAGAATGGAATGTGGATTGCTCCAAACATCCAAGTGATTCTCAAGACATCTATGCAGCTCACCATTGGCTGAAAACAAACTAGTCAAGGGGAGAGGGCCAGGATGAAGGGGAAAGGTTTGTAGCCTTTTGTGTGGGAACTTTACTGCTAGCCTGAGTTTACTACAACCAACAACCTTTAGTAAAGGAATCTATCACTTCAACCAAATGGAGTCAAGGGTCTTTCTTTCCTAAGGATTTGTTTGGGGCAGGCCTGACACTGAGTGTCTTTCTGGACTCCTAGCTTTGGCTTAGCAGATGGAGGCCATGGCTAGGAGGACCTTTATACAAGTAATGGTCCTTCCTGAACCAGGGGGCTTTACTCACAGACATACTTGTTCTTGACTTTCCTGGGTGGGAAACTGTGCTTTGTCAGTTCATTGAGCACAGGAGTCTCTTGTCTATGGAGATTTTCAATCATCCAGGTCATGGTTGTCACAAAGGTGCTTTTTTCAAGAGACAATTTGACTTTCTTGGTTCCCAGAAAGTCCAGTTGCCTCTTGAAAAAGCACCTTTGGGACAGGAGTCTCTTGCATTGCTTTGGAGTGGGCAAGGCACATGATTGCTCATTGATAATAAGTGGATCCTCCTTCCAATTTGTTTTAGTTTTCTCTCATGATAAAAGGAAGAATATATTTCCCTGGATGAGAAATGGAGAAACATGTTTTCTTAGAGGGAGACAGCAGCTCCCACCTTCCTTAATAGCCCACAGAAGATGTCAGCACTTAAGAGATAAAGAGATAGATAGCTATATTCATAGGCAAAAATTCCCTGCAGCAAGGTCTGAACAAAGACAGAATGGGATTAGCCCTCACTCAAACTGTTAATTTGTTAATTTGTCTCTTTAGCTCGGTATTTTGTAGTCCAAATATGCCTACCATTTTCTGGAGAGTTTAAATGATCTCTCTACTAAAGGGTTTCACATTATGAGAAAGAGTAACTTGGCTCCTGATAGTTATCCTTGTATTTTAACTATTTTAATTCCTCAATGTGGAATCTGGCAACCTGCCTGATTTGTAACTCTGGGTTGCAGGTATTGCTGAAGAAAAGAAAGGTATTCAGACAGAATGGTTTAGGTTTCCATGACGGCTGTGACTCATTGATCTTCAGTGTGTATTCCCCCATTTCTAATCCCCCATTTCTAATCTAATGACTGGTATTTAGGGCAGCTTTTTGCAAGCAAAGAAGCTTTTTGTATTTTTGTACAGATAATTCTTGATTTACAACAGTTCATTTAGTGACCATTCAAGGGCACTGAAAAAAGTGACTTATGACCATATTTCACACGACTGTTGCAGCATCCCACAGTCATGAGAAGTTGGGGGAGGCGAAGCACCCCTCAACATAAGTAACCAAGTTGACAGCCCACCCAGCCACGCCCAGCCATGCCCAGCCAGTCATTAGGGCAGAGAACCAGTTCTTAAAAATTTTGCAGCCCATCACTGCATGGAACTGCACTTGAAGTCTATTTGAAAACTTCAGCTGATACAGCATGCAATGGTCCAGCTCATTATGGGTACCTGGATGGTTCTAGTTAGTGAAAGGAATGATGATTCCAGTTGGCATGTGTATGTGTGTGTATTTCTTATTTTTTATTGGTAAGCAGCCTCAAAACTAGGACTAATCTATCAGTGTGATATATTATATCTATACTATTATGTTTACACTGTGAGCCACTGATATGTTATTTTTTTAAAAAAAAATGTGACAGGAACACTAAATAAACATTTGAATATTATTTAAAGAAATAATATCTTTATTCCTGAGTTGGAGAAAACATGTATTCAATTTGCAAATAACATAAAAATTTGTGAGATAAATAATACCAGAGTTTTGCAAGATTAAAAAAAATGCTTGAAAGTAATAGAATGGTATTGAACAGAAACACAAGTTTTTCAATGACAAAACAAAAAACAAATGTACAAGTACAGGATAGGAATTTTTTGCTTCATGCTAGTACCTATTAAGACAAATCGAAATATGTTGATTGCAAATTGAATGAATCAGCAATGTGATATGTTGCAAAAAAAATAAATTTGATTTCAGGATGCGTCAAAAAGAGTATTGTTTCCAAATATCAGGAAATTCAATATTGGGTCCCTGGTCCTCTCTGAGCTTGGTTGCTTTCTGGTAGATTTTTCATTACCAAAGTAGGTAACAGCATCACTGCTAGAAGGGAATCAGGTTTGCTCTTTGTTTATATATAAGTGGCTTAGCCTGTCAGTGTTAGTGGAAGTGTTCTTAGTTATACTTGGGCTTTGTTTATTGTCAACTTGTTTTCTCTGAGTTGGTTGTTCCTTGATTGGGGCATTATTTATTACTTGAATGTTGGTCTAGCATTAATCTTGGTGTGGATGTCTGCTTATTTGGGTGTTTATTGCTGCTGAGGAAGTGTTTTGATCTGTTGGGTTGGTCTAGGATGCTCACAGTTTGCCAGTTGAAACTATGACTAATACTCTCCATACTAATAAATCTAATACTAATAAATCTTAAGGATTTTCCATCATGTCTTATGACTGCTAGTTGGTGTTTATGGATGCGCTCTGCTAATCTTTGGCCTGTTTGCCCTACATAGTGGCTGTATGCTGTGGATAACTCCTGTTTCTCCTGGCCCCCAGGCTGCTGGGTATCTAAGTTTACTTAAGATGTTTTGGAAGGCTTTAGCTGGTTTGTGTACTATAGCATGATGATGCATGTTTTTAAGAGTATGTTGGTTGTTTCTGAGATGTTTTTGATGTATGGCAATGTTATTCTTTTCCCATATTGTGTTGATTGTGCTGTAGTGGTTTAAGCAGTCAAGCAGTTTTTGATAAAGTTAAGTGGGTATCCATTTTGTCTGAAGATGTTGCATAGATGATTTGTTTCCTTTTTCTGATGTTCAGGGTTTCTGCAGAGTGTTTATCCAAATGGTGTTCTTACCCAGCTTCTCTTGTAGGAGGTTGGGTTGTTACTTTAGTACTGGTTAGCATGGGTAGTTTAATGAAAAACTTGTGTTTCTAATTTGCCATCATTGCCTCTGCTGGTGAGAATATCCAGGAAGGATAGTGTGTTATGGTTTCTTCTTTCCTTGCAAATTTTATTCCTTTGAAGATGTTGATAGTTTTGTGTGCCTTTTCTAATTGTTCTTTTTTATGACAAAAGTGTTGTCTACATACATGCATGGGAGTGCTAAAATTTCCTGGCATTGCATTATGGTTTCTGCTGTGAGTCCTGAAAATAGTGATCCCATGGTGTTCCTCTGATTTGTTGGCATATTTGTCTGTCAAACTGAAAGTATTTAGTCAAGCAATTCAATTTTATTCTGCATTAATAAAACCCCTACCTTGAATAATTTGACCAATTTGAGCATCCTGTTTCAAAACAAATTGGAAGAATCTTAGGTTCAGTAAATGGCAATTCATATGTAGGGAAGGAGGAGGATATATTTGGATATAAAATGATTAAGAAAGAAATTGATAGCATTCTTCAAACACTTGGAAGTCAAAACCATGGTTCCAGAATACAGTTATGGAATAATATATTTAAAGACAGAAGGCAGATTCTTGTAATTATGCATAAAATGGCTAGAAATAACAGCAGTTCTATAGTGGAACTAATTAGCCAAAGAGGTAGTGGACTCTACTTATAAGTAAGCAGATGTTAAATTTAATTTTGATTTCCAGATTAAGCAGGACTAAGGACTAAAAACTAAGAAACTAAAGACTGAAAATTAAAAACTAAGGTTAGAGCAAGACTGAGAACTAAAAACTATCTAGGTCATTCTCTCTGAGCCCAACTCACCTCATAGGGTTGTTCTTGTGAGGGAGAAAGAGTATTAGATATATCGGTCATCTTTAACTATTAATAAAAATAGTAAAGGTGCAATCTAAAAAAAAAATCTAAAATGTAAGTGGTTTAAATGCCATTTTCCAATTCTATGAATAATTTCAGCCTTAAAAGAGCCCCAGGCAATTTTAATAGTGCCGTTCCCACCTTCTACATTCCAGCAGCAATGAGCAGAAGAAAATAATAGGAAAAACCCATGGAGCTGGATCTCATTACATTTTTAAGGCTCATGGACAATGCTATATCCAGGAAATTAATATTGTAGATAGGGCAATCTACTTATCAGCTAGTCGGACACTGCTGAAAGTGCATGAAGTACTGAAGCCTCCCCTGAATAACATTTTTCTTTCTCTTTCCAGGTATCCAGATCATGCATCCAATGGCTAGATGTAATTAAGAAGTAAATTCATATTACTTTCTTCCCCAATCCTGATTATTTAGAAACAATCAATTAAATTTAAATCTTAAAATTAAGCTCTTTCTTCCTGTTAAATAAATCATTATCTGATGAATGGTAAGATAAATATACAGGGTGTGATAAATATTGCTTTTAAGCCTTAGGAATGGAAATAGGAAGAGGAGGACAAGATGAACTGAAAGATTACTGTTGTTCAGTTGCTAAGTCATATCCAACTTTTCTTGACTCCCCTGTCCTCTATTCCCTCCCAGAGTTTGCCCAAATTCATGCTCATTGCATCAATGACACTATCTAAGTATCTCATCTTCTGCCATCTCCTTCTCCTTTTGCTTTCAATTTTCCCAACATCAAGGTCTTTTCCAATGAGCCCACTCTTCATTAAGTGGCCAAAATATTTGACTTCAGTTTCAGTATCTGTTCTATAAAAGAACAATCAGGGTTAATTTCCTTTAGTGTTGATTGAAGAGTCTTCTCTAGCATCAGAATTTGAAAGCATCAATTCTTTAGTGTTCAGCCTTCCTTATGGTCCATCTTTCATGCCATAGATTATTACTGGAAAAATCATAGCTTTGCCTATACAGACTGTTGTCAGTAAGGTGATGTCTCTACTTTTTAGTCTGCTGTCTAGGTTTCCTCCAAAGGAACAAGAGATGCTTGTTCCTTTGGAACAAGCATTTAATTTCATGGCTTCAGTAACTGTCTGCCGTGATCTTGGAGCCCAAGAAAATACAATTTGTCACTGCTTATATTTCTTCTCCTTCTCTTTGCCTTATATTTGCCAGGAAGTGATGGGACCAGAAGCCATGAGCTTAGTTTTTTGAAGTACTAGCCAATAGAGCCAGGCACTGGCCAATCAACCAGGCACTCTGGTAATAGACAACAAGAAGAAGACAGTGGTATTGATAAATGGCATAGTGCCAAGTGACAGCAACATCAGGAAGAAGGTATATGAGAAGCTGTAGAAGTATTAGAAACTGAAGGAGGAACTGAAGAGGATGTAACTGTGACTCCTAAACTGGGAGAATGGCTCCAACAGATTCTAAGAACATCAAAGCTTTCTGTCCAAAACAGGGCAGTGTTAGGAACAACTGAAAAGTTTATTTATTCAGTTTCTAAGCTGCATAACTCAACCAACTCTGGGTACCTTAGAATTCTGAAATTATAAAACAAAATCATTTAAAAAGCATTAAAACAATAATAACATCCACAAAATAAATATGTACAAATAGCTACTATGATGATTAATCAATTAATAGTAATGCTAAATAACAGGGCCCTTAACATATTCGAGCCCCCAGCTTAGTATATAGCCAAGTTTTTTTTTTTATTATTTATTTAAAAAGTTTTACAAATACATTTTCTCCCTAGTTTCCCCCCCCCAAGCCCCCCATACCCTCCCTAACCCTCCCCCTTTCCCCCCCTGGACTTCCACAATATAAAATCCTAATCAAAAAATACATTTTATAAAACTTAAACCCCTCCACCCCCTATATACTATTTATACCTTCATAAAGCTCTATTAATTTGTCCCTACATAATACATTCATTCAGCTAAAAGCTATCTGATATTTCTTAATTTGATATTTATTCTGCACATAATCTATCCACTTTTTCCACTCCCATACATAAGTCTCTTGAGTTCGGTCTTTTAAATATGCTGAAATCTTCGCCATCTCCGCAAAACTAGCCATCTTCAAAGTCCATTCTTCAATAGTGGGCATAGCTTCATTTTTCCAATATTGACCTATCAGTAATCTCGCTGCTGTCACCATATACAATATCAACTTTGTTTCGCCCAATGTAAAACCCTTAACTATACCCAATAAAAACAATTGTGGAGAAAACTGAAGTTTTTTCTTCAAAACATTTTGCATAACCCACCAAATTTTTATCCAAAAAGCCTTCACTTTCTTATCAGTCCACCACATATGGTAATATGTGGCATCTAAGCAATCACATCTCCAGCATTTTGGTTGAACATTAGGATACATACACGATAACTTCTTAGGATCTAGGTGCCACCTATAAAACATTTTATAAAAGTTTTCCCTCAAATTCTGCGACTGTGTGAATTTAACATTCTGGACCCATATTTTTTCCCATGTTTCCAACATCACTGGTTCTGCAAAATTTTGTGCCCACTTTATCATACAATCTTTAACCAATTCATTTTCCAAGTCCCTTTCTAACAAAACATTATAAACCCTCTTAATATGCATTGGACCTTTCTCTTTTATATGTCTAACAAATTCTTCTTCATGCATCATTATATCAGTTTTTTGATCTTCTTTCCATCTCAGTTGAAGTTGATTATACTGTAACTATATAGCCAAGTTTTTAAAGCTTTGAGAAAAGCCAAAAGGGTTGTGGGCATTCTAATCTCTGAGGGTAACATTCCAGAAAGCAGGGGCCACAGCAGAAAAAAATGGGATCTGCAACATGCCTGGTTGGATGGGTAGAGATCAGATGTGGTATTCAGCCAGGTACAGCCAGGGTTAGGGACTACTAAGCCAGCCAAGGCAACAAGGTCACTGTGGAGGATGACGGAAAAGGGAAGCCTCAGCCTGAAGGCTGTTGAGGTCTCCCCTACCCCAACTAGGGAAGAGGGAAGTCTGGCCCAAGAATCCCAGATATCGGTGGCCTAGGACACCGATGACGAAGGTGAAAATGACCCAATGATAAGTAAAGCTGTTCGCCCATTCACCATCTGGTCAAGAATAGTAACACCCAAGACAGGGGTACAGGGGGAAGTGGAAGCAATCATAGACACGCTGCACCTGCTGTCTGATCAATTACCCATAGTCCTAAAGTTGGGGATCAGGATGAAGACAATGACCCAACCCATATGATTTCAACAAATCAATGGATCACTGATAGTGGGAGCTCTGTCATGCTCACTGATCCTGTAAGGCTGGAAATGGGCTGACACTGGGAACTCATCCGCTTTGTGGTGGTGCCAAAAATGATGGAAGCAGTGATCCTAGGCCTGACAAGTGGGAGCTCACCATTTCCTGGGGAGACGGTTACAGGAAGCTAAAGCTGGGAATAGGCCCCAACCCCCTCGAAAGGTTGCTGAAAGAAGGGAGATCCAACGATAAAACAGCACCAAGCAAAGTCAGAGAGCACTGCCATCCAAGTTCTGCCTTCCCATGAACCTCAGATCCCTAGAGAATACCTATACCTGGCAGAAGTGTTCAGCGAGGAGGAATGTAACATGCTACCTCCCCACCACCCCACAGACTGAGATCATACCGGGGTGAAACTACCCAATCCAAAGATATACTCCATGACTCCAAAGGAGATGGGGGAGCTAAGAGAGTACATCAACACCAACCTGGCCTGCAGATTTATCCAATGTGCTAAATCTACAGTAGCTGCCCAAGCCCTCTTTAAAAAGAAAAAAGATGGGTCGATGAGGCTATGCGTAGACTTCAGAGAAATTAACACCATATGCATGGAGAACACCTACCCACTTCCCCTCATGAAGGACGTGTTGGCTTACCTGGTAAAGGGTAAGGTGTTCACACCAAATTGGATCTGTGAGAGGCGTACTACTGGGTGTGAATCAAAGAAGGGGATGAGTGGAAAACTGCATTCAACTGCCCTTTGGGGAGTTTCCAGTTCCTGCTTTTTGGCCTGCAAGGAGATCCGGGTGTGTTCGTGCAGCTAATAAATGAAGTGCTGCATGAGCATCTATATAAAGGAGTTATCATGTACTTAGATTACATTCTTATCTTCACGGAGACACTAGAGGAACATGTGAAGCTAGTTTGTCAGCTGCTGGAAAAACTCCTTGCAGCCAAGCTGTAAGTGAAGCTGTCGAAGTGCGAGTTCCATAAGATCTGCCTAGACTATCTGGGCTACCGAGTGTCAAGCAATAGCATGGAGATGGATCCGTCTAAAGTCAAAGCTGTTCTGGACTGGCAATCCCCACGGACATGGAAGCAGCTGCAGAGCTTCCTGGGATTCGCTAACTTCTACTGGCAATTCATCCCCTCCTTCGCTGAGATCACTCTACCCATCATCAAACTGCTAAAGACTGGGGGGGCACAACTATGGTGAGTCAACCCCTAAAGTGGACCTTAGAATGCCAGCAGGCATTTGAAGAATTGAAGCAGCTGTTTGCTAAGGAGCCAATCCTAAGACACCCTGATCTGGAATGGCCCTTCGTAATCCAAGCTGACACCAGCAATGCAGCCATTGCAGCAGTCCTCCTTCAGAGAAATACAGTGGGTAATTTACAATCCTGCATTCAAAAAACTGAGTGAGACTGAATGGAAGTGGGCAGTGTGGGAGAAAGAGACCTATGTGGTCTATTGGGCCCTGCTGACCTGGAGGCACTTCCTTGAGGGTAGTAGCATGCCTTTTGAGGTATAGACTGACCAAAAAAACCTAGATGCACTGAAAAAACCCCAAAAGCTCTCCCCAAAGCAGGTCCGCTGGGCACAATACTTCAAACGATTCAAGTTTGAGCTGAAGTACATCCCTGGGAGGGGGGGAACCTCCTAGCGGATACTTTATTGCACAAACCACAGTACCACTACCAGTAAATGTGAAATCTGCCATCCAATCTGCCTCACAAGCTATAACCAGGGGACAGGCTAAGCAAAGGAGAACCGCTGATGGAAGGGGGAGGATGAAAGTTGAAAGATGAGCTGCCAGCTGACCCATGGTATAATGATAAATACTAACCTTCAAAGATGGACTAGCCTGGAAGGGCTCTAAACTGTATGTGCTCAGCAGCTTGCGACTTCAAGTCCTCCAAAAGAGCCCTGATTTCAAGCAGGCAGGGCACTTTGGCTACTTGAAAACCTATATTTGGCCAGAAGGCAGTTTTAGTGGCTGAAGATGAAGGAGGACATTGAGGAGTATGTCAAGAGTTGTGCCATGTGTATGGCCATGAAGAAGAGTCTGGGGGAACTCCCCGGGCTGCTCCAGCAGGTGTCTGATCTGTCCCGACCTTGGGAAGAAATAGCCATGGATTTTATTGTTGAGCTTCCTGAGAGGGGGGCAGAGTATGGTTATTTGGACCATAATAGATTTGTTTTCTAAACAAGCCCATTTTATAGCTTGCCCAGGGCTCCTGCCAGCACAAAAGCTGGCTAATCTGTTTATAAAACATATCTATAGGTTGCATGGGTTTCTCCACAGGATCATCTCCAAAAGAGGGGTCCAATTCACCACTAAATTGGAGGGAGTTCATGAGTTCCATTGGGTCCTCACAGGGACTTAGTTCAGCATTTCATCTGAGCACTAATGGGGCCGCCCAACATGTGAACGCCATGGTGGTACAATATTTGAGGTGCTATGTCAACTATCAGCAAACAGATTGGGTGGAGCTACTGCCTTTCGCTGAGATAGCATACAACGTGGTGCACAGTAGTACTGGCCTGACTCCTTTCCAAGTCACCAGTGGCATGGAGTTTGTCCCCATGCCTGAGCTCTCCAGGGAGCCAGCCTCCTCCATGTCACTGGCAGAATGGATGGAGTCATTGAAAAAAGCGTGGGAAAATACAAAGCAAACTCTAAGGAAGGTGGCGGAAACCCATAAAGAGCAGGCCGACAAGCATTGGTCTCTCCAACCACAATATAAGGTGGGGGATAAGGTTTACTTATGACAAAGTACTTAAAGTTGAAACTAACTTTGAAGAAACTTGGTTCAAAGTTTTTGGACCATTCCCTATAGTGAAAGTAATCAACCCGATCACCATACAACTCAAACTCCCCAGGTTGCTAGGGAAAATGCATCCAGTTTTCCAAGTGAGTTCCCAAGTCCAACCAGCAGATAGGGCACCCCCCAAGCCTCTTGTAATCACGGTTCAAACACATTATGAGATAAAGAAGATTTAGACTCGAGGGGTCTATATAGGGGTAAGTTGCAGTATTGGTGCATTGGGATACCCCATTTCAGTGGCCACCTGGGTGAAGAGTTGGAAAGTGAATGCTTTCCATGACAAGTGAAGCAATTCCATGACAAGTACCCCCAAAAACTGAAGGGTCCTCCTGAGGGAGGGAGAGGGGGTTAGGGATAATGCTCAGCTAACTCCCTTATTCTCTGTCTCCCTTTGCAGGAACCCTCCTGGACAAGGTGATTTATTATTTTGGGAGAAAGTGAGACTTGATTTTATTGAGGTGGAAAGGCTGGGAAAACTCAGAGTTGGCTTTGCACCAGTTGATGCCACAATAATGTCTCCAAAATAAAAACTGTTCTTTGAGAATTTGCCTTGGAGTTCTGTTTTGAAATGGGGTCATTTCTTGGAACCCTGACAGTATCCTTCTGTAAATTGGTCATCAAGAGGGTGTGTTGGAGGAGCACCAGCGGACCATTGGTGGGGGAGGAGCTCTGGCAGAGGGCCAGTCGAGAATAAGTGCCCACAATGGGTCAGCTATGGTGAACAGGCCATGGTGGAGTAGGTACACCTGTGGTTAATTGTGGTTCCTGTGATTAATTGTCCCATTCCAGAGGAAGACCTACATCCCATTCAGAGGTGGGTTTCAGCAGGTTCTGAGCAGTTCTGGAGAACTGGTAATGGAAATTTTAGTAGTAAAAATTCTGACTGGCCCTGCCCCCATCTATTCTCTGCCTCCCGTCCCAGCTGATTGGAAGGAAATGGGGATTTTGCAGTAACCTTCCCCTGGAGTGGGGTGGGAATGGAGATTTTACAGTATCCTTCCCCTGCCATGCCCACCAACCCACATCCACCAAGCCACACCACGCCCACCAAGCCACGCCCACAGAACTGGTAGTAAAAAAAAATTGAAACTCACCACTGATCCCATTGGAATGAGAAGAGATACACTTCTCTGCACATAATCTTACTGGAAACATCTTTCAGTCTATCTCTCACTCAACATATATTCACCCTTATGTTACAAACTGAAAAGAGCCTTTGCAGCCAAGCTTTTGTAATTATACAGGATAATAAAATAGCTTCTGGTTTTCTTTAATCAAGCTTTATGAGCTATATTTTAATACCATTCAGTAATACCGCTGTACAAAATGTGTCTTATTGTTCCTATTACAAATAAGTCTTTATGTTGTAAATTCATATTATTGTATACCACAATTTGGCATATTAAGCCCAAACCATAACTTTATATCGTTTATTTCTTCTTGGACCAATAGATTACGTAGAAAAGAATAGTTGGCAGACTTTGAGTCATAAAACAACAGGATTATCTAGATTTTTCCACTGGGGCTATTCTCAGATAATTATTGTATCTAGCAGTCTTTATGATACAACATGTCAAAGGGAATACTGAGAATATGCCTGGAAGCCAAAGCTGAAAATAATGCTTTTCATAAACAGCATGAAAATCTAAAATCAACCTTATATTTACTGGAAGTATTGAAGTAGCTGATATTATTTGTTACAGAGATGTTTTTTTTAAAAAAAGAAAAAAGCTTAAAACTTGGCTATTTGGGCTAGAATAAGTGGGAGATCCTTTGTGGTCTGATTGGTCTGGTAACACTATTTTTTTTTCCAGAGAAGAGAATTAGCATATACAGGAACACTTTATTCTTCTTCATGTTCCAAAGCATCTTTTGCAGACTGAATCCAAAGCACTCTCAGTCCTGCTAAAGGATTATAGAAGTGAAAATTATTGCTTTTCAAGTTTTAGCACCTGAGATCTCCTGATCACTATCTTCCTCACTAGGGTGGGATATACTTATATTTAATCTACAGTAATTACATGTTTCTCATATACAATTTATATTATTTGTTATCTTCTAGATTTGTTTGGAAACACACTTTGGTTAAACTACAAGATAAATACTTTTTAAACAGCTTTCAGTGGAGAGGACACAAAATACATTAATTGATATCTCAGACAAAACTACTTTTTTGTTATGCAATTTTCAAAACAAAATTTTAAGTCTGACTTTGATATGTTTACCCTGTGAAGAACAGAACGTGCTTGTATGAAATATGACTCACTAAAACTCCCAGCTACTTTTGTATTCAAATTAGTAGGGCTCTAGTTTGGTTAAGATTTTTTCCTGTTTTTTTAAATAATATAACATTTTGTAACATTGTCTTGAGCAAAAATCAAGGAGTCTGGTGCAACATTTTACAATGCATTCATTCAATGCTCTAATTACTATTAATTTTATTTTATTAAATAATAGTAAAGACACAAGCTTTCATAAGCTACAGCTCACTTCATCAAATGTGAACTGCAACTTAGTGAGTGGATAAATTAACAAGATTGAAATTGGTTCCCATCTTCAAAAAAGGAAAAAAAAAATGGCTTCAGGAAACTACAGAATAACAGAGTTGGAAGGGACCTTGGATGTCTTCTAATTCAATCTAATTAAACCAGGGTGATTTTTCCCAGAGCCAAACATGGGATTAATCAATGCCCTGACATCTGGTAGCTCGGACGGTTGATTTATGGCTTTTTTCCTTGTTTTGTTATTTCTGATAAGAGCGCATAGGCAATTAGTTTTTAGCTACTGAGGTACGCTAATTATCTTTGCTAAGATGCCGAAACAGAAGAAAAAGGGAAAAATGAAGCACAGAGCTTTATCCTCTTTGGAAGAAGAACAGGAGATAGTAACGCCCTCAAGATTCCAGCCTCTTGCTACGGCTAAACAATTGGAACAAGAAGGTGCCATGGGTGAAGAAGATCTGAAAATGCTTTCCAAAACACATCAAAGGACAGATATCAGAACAGCTACTTTTGAAGATAATGAACTGCGACTGAGGTCGGTAGCTTTTTCTCAATTTGCATGCTATGAATCTATCCTACCAGAGCCCACAGATTACGATGTGCTTGGTGCTAGGCCAAGAAAGTTTCCACAAACGGCAAAGCTTTTTCACCCCCACGAAGAGAGAGAAGTAATTCATTATTCTCCTCAAAGCCTTGAGCTCACCCAGCGTGAGATGGCCATTAAATCCTACCGTGAACATGTAAAATATTATGAAAATGAACTTTTTCGATTTAAGAGAGATTTGTTTATGCTTGAGCAAGATAAGGAAGAATCCCGTGACTTAAATTTTTCAAAAAGCGCCATCTTGTCTTCTTCCTCAGAGCCAAAGACACTCCCCCTGGTGGATTCTGTGTCAGGCCAATTAAGGCAAAGAGCACTGCATACGTCACATGAAAGTCTCCCTGATCAAGTTACATGTAAACCTGCCATGCAGTCATTCCTTGTAACTGGGCTGCCCGAAGCTAAAGGTGCAGCACCATCTGCTGGCAAAAATAATTTACTACAGGAAGCTGAAAGAGAAAGGAGCTTAGATGAACATTTTAAATTACTACAGCAGACCCTGGCAAAACTGTCTCTAACTCACTCAGAGATTCAAGCTGAAATGCCACAAGTGTCTCCACGGGCTCAAACTCCAACACCCCCTGGTGGTGATGGTGTCTTTTTAGATGGAACACAGGCACGCTTTATGAAGCAAAGGCAAATCACTGCATCTCCAGCAGGTCATGCCAATATTGCAGCTCAAGCACAAATGCCTGCATATGTGCCCCAGCCACAAGTGCAAATAGGGCCACCTCCTGGCCCACCTCCAATGGCACAACCAAGACCATTTTTAGGTCCACAACAGGCACAGCAAATACCACAGGCATTTCTGCCTGCACAGCCAGCATATCAAGTGCAGGCTCCTTACCAGGCATTTTCTGTCTCTCCAGTAACTGGTGAGTCAAACCTAAAAATGTCAGGACACAATTACAAAGCTTGGGTCAGTGAGATTACACTATTGCTTCTTAGAGAAGGCACTCACTGTATGGTTTTTAACCCTCCTGGACATCCATGGGATTTTGCAATAAGAGATTTAGAGATTAGAGCCCGCACAACATTATTGATGTCCATGGATACTGAACTGCAGGTCATTTTTCCACCAAATGCAACAGCCCGACAAATTTGGGCTGAATTGGAAAATTGCTACAGACCTGTCTCAATTGAATCTTCATGTTTACTCATGACTGAACTCCACGGTTCGAGATTGAAACCCGGTGAACAAATTGGAAGACATTTGACCAAACTGAAAGGTCTGAGAACAGAATTGAGAGAAAGAGGCCATAACATTGAAGATATTCAAATGATCAGCATCATTATTAACTCTTTGAATTATGAATGGAAAGATGCTGTTACAAAAATTAACCAAGTCCCAATTGCTCAACGCACAGTGGACAATGTCTGTAGACTTTTAATTGAAGAAGAGGCATTCATGTTGGCCACGCCACACTTGAGAGGACCATCCGCATCAAGAGCTCCAGCTAGGGGACTTCCGCTTTGCTCTCTGTCGCTGCCAGACGGTCCCTCGGGACCGCCAGCCCCGTCACCTGTAAAGAGCCGC
Source organism: Pantherophis guttatus (assembly GCF_059756535.1). Lineage (NCBI taxonomy): Eukaryota > Metazoa > Chordata > Lepidosauria > Squamata > Colubridae > Pantherophis > Pantherophis guttatus. Next base: position 76,246,265 of record NC_142066.1, read on the forward strand.
CTTTACATCTGAAAGGCGGCTCGAAAAACTCCATTTTCATAATGAAATGTGAGACAGAGCAGGTGAGGGCAGGTAGAGCTCTCTGCGAAGCCCCCAGAGTTTTTTTTTTACTCTTGGGGACGAAGCAGATGAGGCTCCCTATTTCCCTCGCCACCGCTCCAGGCTTTGGGAGACCTCTGCCTTTTTGCAGAGCCAGGCAACGAGAACAAGCCTTTTACAGAAAATTAACAGATTGTTTAATCGAAGAGGATGAGATCTGGACTTGGGACCCTAAATCGCAAGTATTTTCATTGACTTTATAAATGATATTGAAGAAAGGAAAAAAGAAATTTAAAATGGTGACTGCTGAGGCTTGAGAAGGGAAAGCTGAAAGAGAAAGTCCTTCTGTTTCAATAGTTTAACAAGCCACAAAGTAGCGGAATAAATACTGCTGGCTACAATTGAGAAGAAAAAGTTCTACTTTTATGTTTTTTTCTTCCTGGAGATCTGATATTGATCTTGTTTGGAAAGAAGCTTTCTTTTCTTAAAAAAGAATTCGTCTGTGTGGAAGGATGGCGTTTAAACTAACAAAGCCAGACAAACAAGCAGCGGGGGGGGGGATTCCCCCATTTACAAACTACGTGAACAAGTTTCAAACCTACAGACTCAGAAAAATGATTTTAACTTAATTGAATTTCTCTTGGAGGAGATGGTAAGAAGGGATGAGATTGTGAACCAGAATCTTGAAAAATTCAAGCAGGAAATTAAAGAATTGATACAATTAAAGTATGACAATTTGAAACAAAAGATTATAACAGTGGCTGATGCCTTTACAGAACTATTTATAAAGATGGATAATAATATTAAGTCATTAGAGTCTAAAATGGAGGAAGTTGATGACAAGATTTATAATTTGGATAATAAAATACAAAAAATTGAAAATGATTTGATAAATATTCAAGACAATAGCTCAGAAGAAAAATTTAAAATGGAAATTGATCATAAGACTTGCAATGTAGAAAATATAAAACAACGGATTGAAAAAGAAGTTTTAATGATGCAACACAGGTTCACAGAATTTGCGATCAGAATGAGAGGAGTACAGGAAAATAATAGGGATGATTTAAGGAAAATATCTGCTGAAATTCTGGCTGGGATTTTAAAGGTTCATCCTGAGGAAGTATTTTGCAGGATTGATAGAGTCTACAGAATAAATTCTTGGATTGCAAAGCAAAGGCAACTGCCTAGAGATGTGGTGATTTATTTTACAGACAAAGAAATAATAAATAATATTGTGCAAAAATCTTTTAATTCTACTTTACAACTGTATGGAAGAAAGATTTGGATATATAAAGAGCTACCGCCTAAGATGTTAGTAGATAGAAAGAAATTTGGTTTCCTGGTGACTGAGCTTAAAAAACAAAATATTTTATTTAGGTGGGATGTTCCAGTTGGTATAATATTGAGATATCAAGGAGAAAGATATCAATTAAATACTGTTGAAAAGGCGGAAGAATTTTATCATAAGATTTTGAAAATGAGTTCAACATCTTTATGCACAACACAAGATAAGCAGAAGGAGTTGGAAATAATGGAAAAATATCGAGCTACAGAGGTCTTTGTAGATGAATCGCCTTTGGTCCAGCAGCAAAGAGACTGAGATTTATGGGTATTGATGATAACTCAAAATGGAGCAGATTTATTGACTCTAAACATGCAATTGTGATTTCCCAATCTGCTAATTTTGAGGAAGATATTGACTGATCCAGGATTCATTCCAATGATCCTGGAGTTTATTTTCCCAGAGATAATACTGCTGATGCCACGCAGATTGATGATCAAGATTCCATTGATTCTTCTCAACCCGATGTTCCGTCTTTGCAAGCCGCGGATGCTGACGCTAGCGACGAAAGTGAGGACGAGGACGAAGAAGAAGAAGACTGGACAGTTGTCCCGAGACGTTCCAAGAGGGTCACAAAAGGGATCCCTCCGCAACGATATTCTTGGCAACTGACAAAAGCACCTTTCCCTTTGATTTGCAATGTTACACTTCCACCTGATAATTTCACACAAATCAAGCAGCTCCCTGATTCAGAGCAAGACAAATGGTATGATGCAATGCAGGCTGAAATGGACAGTCTAAAGAAACTTAAAGTGTTTACACCTGCAAAACCTCCAGCAAACAAAAAGGTCATTGGCACTCGATGGGTCTACAGAATCAAAAAGAAACCAAATGGTGAGTCATTGTACAAAGCCAGACTTGTAGCTCAGGGTTTCGCTCAACGTTATCCTGAGGACTACACAAATACTTACTCACCGACAGTCAGAACTGAGAGTGTAAAAATTGCTTTAGCAACTGCAACTATCCTTGGTTTAGAAGTTTTCCAGTTTGATGTTGACACGGCTTATCTACATGCAGACCTAGATGAAGAGATCTATGTGAGAAGTCCTCCAGGATTCCGACAGCAAGAAGGGGATACCTGGTTCCTAAACAAAACTCTTTATGGTCTGAAACAATCTGGTTTAATGTGGTATTTATGTCTTATTGACAAACTAAATTCAATGGGCTTTATTAAGTCCGAAACTGATGAGTGCATGTTCACAAAAAGATCTAACGATGCATATGAGATAGTTCTTGTTTATGTTGATGATATTGTTTATATTGGTCCAAATAAGCAAATGAGTGAAATTTTTGCCAAAGCTTTGCAGAGATACTTCACATTGAAATCATTAGGTCATATTAGCACTTATTTAGGTGTTCAGATTGAAAAAACACAGAAGGGGTTTAGTCTTTCACAAGAAGATAAAATTGAACAAATTTTGCATCATTGCAACATGAAAGATGCTAACACAACAAAGACACCCATGCAAACAGATTTTCATAACTTGACACAAGAAGCAAGTCCTGAGTTCGAGGATCAAACACTTTATCGTTCAGTCATTTGATCACTATTGTACATTAGTAGTTGGACCAGACCCGACATTGCACTTAGTGTTAATCTCTTATCACGACACGTAGGTAAGGCAAAACATTTTCATTGGACATGTATTAAGAAATTATTGAGATACCTAAAATACACTAAACACATGAAGTTATTGTTAGAACCAACACATACTGATTATGCAGAATTATGTTGTTATGCAGATTCTGATTGGGCAAGTGATAAGAAATCACGTAAAAGTACTTCAGGTTATATGATGTTCTTAAATGGATGTCCTGTTTATTGGCAAGTACGTAAACAGAATTTTGTTTCTTGTTCATCTACTGAAGCTGAATATGCTTGTGTTTCAGATGCAAGTAATTCTCTAACTTGGTTTGATGCTTTAGTCACAGATATCTGGACACACCCGATCAGACCGATCACCGTGATGGAAGACAATGAATCGGTGGTTTATATTTCTGAATCACATTTCACAGGTCCAGACACATTGACATCCGTTATCAAAATATAAAACATTTAGTGAAAAAAGGTTTTGTTAAAATGCAATATGTATCTACACATGATCAAATTGCTGATATGCTCAACAAACCACTCCCAGCAGCTCAACATGAGTATCTGCGTAAGAAGATGTGCCTTATTTGATGATGTACTGATATTCGCTCAACTGGCAAAAAAGGGGGAATGTCACTGCGTTGTTTTATTTGCCAGCTGAACTCATCATTTCTGGACTATCTGATTTCCGTACCTTGCCAAGAATTGTTATCAAAAGTTACTACGCATGTCCGCATTCTTTCACTTGCTTCACACACTCTCTTTCCTTTGTTCTCTTTCCAGAAAGGTCCGGCTGAGAAATAGCCGGCAAGAATTACTTTCAAAATGTAGCAATTAACTTTTCTTAGTTAGTGAGGTGTTTTATTTTCTTTATAACAAATAAATGAGTTTTATTAGGAAACTTTTCTTCGCGTTTCTTTTCAGAATATTGCAACAAGGAGGAGCCACGATCCATCCTCTAATTAAACCAGGGTGATTTTTCCCAGAGCCAAACATGGGATTAATCAATGCCCTGACACTGCTCAAGCAGGAAACCTATACCATTCCAGACAAATGGCTGTCCAGTCTCTTTTTAAAAGCTTCCAGTGATGGAGCACCCACAACTTGTAAAGGCAAGATGTTCATTTTTCTCATTGTCAGGAAATTTCTCCTTAGTTCTAAAGTTGCTTCTGTCCTTGATTAATTTTTATCCATTGCTTCTTGTCTTCTGTTGCTTTGGAAAATAGGCTGAACCACTCTTCTTTGTGGCAGCCCTTCAAATATTGGAACACTGCTATCATATCGCCCTTAGTCCTTTTTTCACTAGAATAGACAAACTCAATTCCTACAACCATTCTTCATATGTTTTAGCCTCCAGCTCCCTAATCATCTTTGTTGCTCTTCTCTGCACTCTTCACAGAATCTCATCTTTTTTTATATTGTGGTGATCCACAATGCAGTGGATGCAGT